>NW_017259349.1:55597-68601 GCF_001594045.1 Atta colombica
TATATATATAATATTTATTGATTAATGCACTTACATATTTACATACGGCTCTCTGAAGAGGGCTCAAAAGTGAGCCGAAACATGTAAGCGCATTAATCAATAAATATTATTGTATCATAATTGTGTATTAATTTGCGTCAAAATTACCGCGTCTGATTCCTATTGTCCTTTCTTACTTTAATTTTCTTTTAAATGAATAATAAACTGTTATAACAATAAACTGTTATTATATTCCATACATGTGATAAAAATAAATCATTTTTAATTATGAGAAATCAATATAATATGACTATACTTTATATGATTTATATGATTTTATAGCGATTTAGTCTTGTTTTAAGTTGTTATAAAATGGATTTTACAAAATATATTTTATTATTTTTTTTAATAACTATTCTTTACGAATCTTTAAATATACAATTCCATAAAAAACTTTTAACTGGAGTGTAAAAAATACCCTAGGTGATCGTTTACGTAAAAAAAAATGAGATGCCTCTGGTTAAGAAACAAAGAAACAAAATTAGATAAAGAAAGAAAGGAAATTCAAAGAATACAAATAGGAACAAAACTTTGTAACAATAATATGTTTAGAAAAGAAGCGGAAGGGGCAACAGGTGGATGCAATCATAATTAATTGCAATCATAAATTCAACATTATATCGCTGCTTAAACGTTTTTGTTGGTTAATTGCATACAATAAATATAGATTAACGTGTTCTTTTTCTTTATCTCCATTCTTCCTGTTATTTTAGACATTTTTCTCTATGATAAGTGTATGTCGTATGCGTGCATGCGTGCGAATTTTCCAAGATTTTCGATGTACATATTAAATAAAATAAAGATATTTGTATAAGACTTTTTAACTGTAAAATATGAAACTTACTTAAATATGATTTAGTGTACAAATTTTAATATTTCTAAAAGGGAGAGAGAGCTAGAGAGAAAGGGGGAGAGAGAGAGAGAGAGAGAGAGAGAGAGAGAGAGAGAGAGGAAAGGGAGGAAACGAAATTAATCAGAACTCAGCCAGGAGGAAGTGGATGCGAGTGCACAATTCTATGCATATACGAGTGATACGAGATCCCGTACACGCAGCAGACGCGCGCATGCACGTATCAGCTTAACAGTCGACATTGCCATACACACCCGTACACGTATACGCTTGTTTGTATGTCGGTTGTCTCCGTAACGTTAGTTAGCTAGGAGAATATACAATTCAGTCAGAAGCAGTCGATTGGTCCAGACGAGATGTGTGTATATGCTCATATAACACAAACGTTGGTCGAATAATCGCCCAGTATCGACATACAAATATGTACACGCAATAAGAGATTTATTAATTACAGCGCACCGACAATGTTCAATGCATACGTTTCGGTCAACATAAACCGTATAGTATATAATGAACGTTATCGGATCAGACACGACGCGATGCGACGCGATGCGACGTGATGTGATGTGATGTAATGGAGAGAGTATGTACGATTCAATTTACGTACATGCACTTTTGCGTGTATTTATTTTTTATAAGACACGTTTGTCTTAAATTTATAAATATGTATGTACGTTATCTTTTCTTCTCGATTAATTACTATATTTCGCATTTTTTATGATATTTTGAACGCAGGAACACAAAAGTATAAAGTAATTGCGCTACATCATTCCATCGACAAAACGATCTTTTATTACCGAGTAACTAATTTATAATTGATTACTGTTTTACATGCATGCATTTTATTAATAGTCAAGTCGAACCATGTACGTATCGTAGATGCGTCAGAGACATTGGTTGCCCTATCACTACCCAGACAGCTTCCGTCTGGGTAAACATACCGATACACATCGAACAGTCTGGCCGATAGGGCTTACTGACCACCTAGAGCATCCATCACAGGATTATCGCAGGAGTTTCGCTCGCGCGAGCAGTTGGAGCGTGTGGTACCTACAGACCACTACAGGCACAGGCACGCGCGGGCGATCGATATCCGTAAACTTTATAATCTTTATAATGCACTTGATTTATATTTATATTTATGTGTAAAATGTATTTTTTCTCCATGTATTTTTTCTCACTTTTAATTCTCACTTCCGAATTACTATTGGGTTGTCCAGAAAGTTCGTGCCGATTTTGAAGGAAAATTGAAACGCAGAAGATTTAAATTTTAGTATACATTTATTAAATTTAAATCTTTTGCGGCACGAACTTTCCGGACAATCCAATATTTTGCGAATTCGTGAATCTGTTTCCAATTGAAAGACGGTAAGATACATCAGATGTATAAAAAATGTATATATTTGGTACATCCATTCTTTTATTCTTTCGCATGTCTCACTTACAGAATTTTCAACAACGCGATGTATAATGCTTGATAATATAATAGTTAATTTATTTAGATTAAACGTGATTTGACACATTTCAATTGCTTTGTAATCTTTACGTCTAAAACTCGCAAGATATTTTCTCTTAATGACTTGAAATTTTCTCAATGGAATTTACTGTCATACTTGGACATACATCTTGTATAAAAACATCTCGAGTGTCATAAATAAGATAACAAAGAGGGGAAAGGATTAGAAAAAAGAGAGAATGTATTATGCAATCAACGTGTATTCGATGGTGATAACATTAGCAGAGGAGCAAAAAAAAAGAGAAAAGGGAAGAAGGGGAAGAGAAAGAGAAAGAGAAGGAAAAGGTGATAGCGGTAGTGGTGGTAATAATGATGATGGTAGTGACGATGCTGATGATGGTGGTGCTGATGGTGGTGATGATGATGGTGGAGGTGATGATGATGATGATGATGATGATGATGATGATGATGATGATGATGATGATGATGATGATGATGATGATGATGATGATGATGATGATGATGATGATGATGATGATGATGATGATGATGATGATGATGATGATGATGATGATGATGATGATGATGACGATGATGATGACGATGATGATGACGATGATGATGACGATGATGATGACGATGATGATGACGATGACGATGATGACGATGATGATGACGATGATGATGACGATGATGATGATGATGATGATGATGATGATGATGATGATGATGATGATGATGATGATGGTAGTGGTGGTAGTAACAACGAGTCAGCAATTGGCGATCGACTGATGGTCGATGGTCGACAGTGTCGACAGCGTTGTAAACGAGCAAAGTTTCGAATCCAATATGCGCTGTCCAGTACGGATGCTGGAACCCATATTCAAGCTGTCAAGGTGCAGCGCACGTGCATCCACGTCGCTTCCCGGTATGCCAGACGAATAAACCGGGACAAACTTTCGAACTGGCACAGACCGTCTGGCACCCTACCACTGTGTCTCAGAGAACCCGCGAATTCCTAATATGTTATTGTACTTCGGTACTGTTTTGTTCGCACAATCAACTACAGTGGTGTCGGGGTTCTCGACCCAGGAATTTCCTTCCTTTCTATTAAGCGTAATCAAAAGTTTCTCCACTAAATGTCAACTATAGTAGTATTACATTAATCGCATAGTTGTACTATATTCTTTCTTTAAAATCTTTTGTCGTATACGAAAGCCATTAACAAATGTTTACAATATTTTGTATTTGCTTTAACATTCACATACATTTTCTCACAAATTCAATACATCGTCCTGATGTATCGATTGTTTGACCATGCCATCAAAATTTAAATTTCATGTTTTTGCATATTGAACATGTCTGGATTTGAACGATCAATTAAAAAAGAGAAAAGAAAGAAAGAAGAGTGAAAAGTGTAGGAACGTGACAGATGTGCTTGACTATATTTAATCGGTTGATGTAGATCATTGCTTATTTTCTATCCTTTTAATAATTTTCCCATCGCGCTAAATAAAATTGTATCCATTCATGTAATAGCGACATAGCATCTATACCATCCAATTGAGAAATTCGCAATTTTTTGTTAAATTAAAAATTCTAATTTTATATTTATATGTATTTTAACTTCCTTCTTCTAATGAATCTACGAAGTCTCTCTCTCTCTCTCTCTCTCTCTCTCATTTCAAATATCGATCATTATCGTTGAAATCATAAAACTAATAATTGTCTTGTTTATCAGTTTCGAAATAGCTTTAATTCAAACGTGATATAAATATTTAAGAAACATCTTTACTCGAAAATTGATAATCGAAAACAAAGTGTCGATTATATCTGTGTCTATGTTTGTTGGTAGCTAATTAGTGTTCAAAAAATTAGAAAATTAAAATAAATGGATACATATTTATTAATTAACGATTGCTTACTGCTAAACGCAAATCTCTACAAAATTTTCTTCTTTCGTTTGAAGTTGTGTCCTAGAAATCACTATACCAGCTGAAAATTTATAGTATACGTATACACGTATATACGTAACGTAAACTATATATTCCCAGGGCTGGCAATAAATTTTGGAACAAAGCGAAACAAAAAAAAAAGAAAAAGAAAGTGAAGTGAAGAGTGATCTGTAATACGTGCATGCATGTTGTATATTATCTAAACAGATACATCATTATGTGCTATCATCAATGAGAAAAAACCAGATATGAACTTTTTCGTTCCTAGGCAACCATAAGATCAATCGAGTATAGTGGAATTATATTTTATGTGCTCTATGATCATTGTCTTACTTAAAAAATTGATTCAAATACAGCCACAAAATTATACATGCATTATATAACAAATTCATAACACATATATTTAGTTTATCACAGATTTTCCATAAAACTGATGATGGATTTAAAATATTATTTTTATATTGGCAATTACAACTTTAAGAATTCACGAAACCTATTCAAGCTATACAATTTTATTTAATATTTGGAAAATCAGATATGTTATAATAACAAAAATTGCTATTTCTGTTATAGTTATTTATCACCTGCAATCACAACAAAGTTGGTCTTGGATCGAAGAGAATGGACGTTCCTAATGTCGAATTAGATTCCAATATGGAGAAGAAACAGGCAGTTTGGCGAAAAGCACAAAAACGTTATAAAGAAATATTCGATTAATTTTTTAACAAATGAATTAATTTACAGCAATAAACTAGTTCAATAAAACTGTCTAGTCGCATAATATGAAAGAGATCAAATTTAGTTTTCAAATTTATTAATTAAAATTAAAAAATTAAAAAGGAAAATTTCTTATTGTTTATTTACTGTTCCTGAATGGATAAATATCAAAAACTTTTCGAAACAATTTGGGATTAAGAAAAATAATTTTGTAACAAAATGCAAAACCGCAGTATGCAATTGATGCATAGGGTAAATCATATTTAAATCTACATCAAAAGAAGTTAAGAGAAGATTTTCTATCTCATTTTCCATATACATATTTGTTGAATATTATGTAGTATTATTGATAATTAATTTGATAATTGATTTGAAATTTCTATCGCGAAAAATATTTATTACTGAAATTTATACTTGCATGAAATTTAAGCTTGCACTGGCAATGTTAGACTTTAAAGACACAATCGATATTTTAATTGTAATTTTTAAAATTTTGATAAATAAATTTAAATCTGAAAAATAAGTATATAAAAAAGAATATAATCTAATTTCTATGATAATAAAAACTCTTTGTTAAAGTTTTCACAGATATGTAATAATTTTTTAGATTTTTATACAGTCCAAAACAATATGAAAATCTGAATCTTGAAACTCTAGGTTGCGAACGAAGGGCGAAAATTTCACATTGTCAATGGAAAATTAAATTCAATATTTATGTATCTATAATATTTTATTGTTTTTTTTTTATATGAATAAAAATAACGATGATTCTTTTTGCCTGAACAATAGTCATTTGACAACCTTCTCTACACATTCATCGAACACATTCATTTAACGAACATACCAACGAACATTTATCAAAAAAATGTTTTCCATTTAGTTTTCATTATATTTATATGTAGGTAATGATAGAATGATAATTTAATATGAAACATTCGAAAAGAACTCAAATATTATTTTACGCTTAAATAGGTATTATGTTATGCTTCAAAAACATCATTGATTCAAATCCTTAGTCGATTTCTCATCTCTCACGATAAAAAAATCAATTTTATTTGATACATATATTTGATATATATATCTAATAGTGTCCATTTGCTGATCCCGTTCAGATTCAATAAATGCTATACTACTTTTTCCGTCTTGCGTCATACGTGATTTTTTATGGAGCCTATAAAATGTTGAATTGCAGCGCGGCAGGACGAAAGGACAAAAAAAAAATAAGACACCTCGAAGAAAGTGTCAAACTATCGGCACCACGGTTTTTACCAAAATGGATATCATATGTAGATTTCATTAAATTTTGTCTGATTGATTTCATTAAATTTTGATCAGCCAAATTAATCTTTATACATAAGCGGAAAACTTAACGCGACTAAATCTCGATGAAAGATTTCTCGCGAGATAAAAATTTATTAATCCTTTTAAATAACAATTATTTCTTACATATTAATCAACTTCTAAATCTGTTCTTTAATTCATATTATTCGTATATACATTGAGAAGTGTATGATACACTTTTCTTTATAATCGATGCGCGATATTTTATTTATGGTATGCGCTCTTAATTCTATATCGTATGTAATACTTCTAAATTCGTATGTAATACTTCTAAATTTCTAATGAAAAATGACATTTTAATCAGTTACACACTAATATAAGAGATATTTTTTCTATATCGTAAATATTTTTCTTAATATATTAGCACGAGGGGTAATAATGAACATATATCTATACAATTTGATAATTGAAGGTAAATTTGCGGCATTTTTCTTTTTAGAGATACAATAAGACTTCTCATACATATCTTGTGTACCAACTCCTCGACATATTATAAATATACCGTCAACATTTCGATTATTCTTCAACAAATCGACAGCAACAGAGATTCGTATATGCCACGAAATACTGTCCTGAGAACAATAGGATAATGGGATAACTTCAGCAATTAAGCGCTGCAGAAGTCAGAAAAAATAGGAGTAGCTAATAATTTGCACGCAACCACTCTGTTATATGCCTTTATGTTATATTATAGTATTATGATTTCAATTTTTTATTGTTAATATTGATAAAATTACTGTTTCAGTTAAATCGATTTGTCAATGTAGTAAGTAGCGCAATCGTATATGTATATGTACATGTATGTGTGTGTGTGTGTGTGTGTGTGTGTGTGTGTGTGTGTGTGTGTGTGTGTATATTTTATATATATCATTAATCTATATAAAATATAATTACTATAGGGATTGCAAAAAGTTTAAGGATTATTTGATGATATGTAAGTGTAAAGGAACAGTAAAGAATGGAGTATAGCAAAATGCAAGTGTTTAATTCTCTTATTTATATTTATATTTTTTATTTAGCTTGATGTCATGTACATCCTACACTAAGAAAAAGAAATGGTTAGAATAATCATAATTTAACTATAATTTATAGTCCTTTTTTGGGACAACTATAAATTTATAATTGTTTTGCCCATATGAATTATAGTAATCTGAATACTGAATTATGATCATAACGACCATAATATTATATATATTCATTCAATTATATTGTATGGTTATGTTACACATAAATCGTATTTGCATGTAGTAAATTATACTATAAAATGTTGTTACAACAAACATAAAATACATAATTAAAAATACGTAGACATAATCATATATCTATTACTACCAAGATTTGGAAATTGATAGCAAAGTTAGATGGTTATTACGAAATCATATGATAAATATATTATCAAATTATTAATTGTTTTAAAGAAAAAAAAATTACGAAATAATTTAGTAATTGTGACCAAACAATTCCTTGTATGTAATAAAAAAATGTACACGGTTATATCTTTACGAAAAAAATACTTTTTTTGTTATTACTTTTTATTTTTCCATTTCAATTTATTATTTATTTATTGTTTTGCATACCTATATTCTATCTTATTAACTATAATTAATTATTAAAATAACGCATCGTGTCGCCGGTAAGAGTTGAATCTACGATCTCTAGAACGGTAGCTTAATATATACTTACGCTGAGCTAATCGCACGCTTGTGATCGAGAGAGACATTGCCAAACATCACTTATACTTCCTACTGTAACCATTCTTAATTTCATGCCTCTGCTGCCAGTTTAATATTATGAATATTTGAGCAGATTACATCGAAATAACGAAATAATACGCTAGTATTTATTAACATAGTTAGGAAATGATAATGACAAAGCGATTATCCTCAGTCTCGAGAGATCGTCCGACCATGGTGGGCGTGTTTCGTCTCGCTGCGATCTGACGCTGTGTTGCGTGTTATTTTTGAGCATGCGTGATCGACTTTGACTGTGATATAATTCTTATTCCTGTAGTTTTTTTTTAAATGTTAAATTATGTAAATATGGTCAAATATACTATTGCTACACGAGAAAAAATATTTGGTTGAATTAACTGGAATTGTGGTGGAAAATGAATGATCCAGAATTTTATCCAGATTTCTGATTAAATCTATCAGAATTCTGATTGAAATAACCAATTTCAAAATCTACCAAAATTCTAGTTGAAATAACCAATCTACCAGAATTCTGTTTAAAATAACTAGAATCTAATCCTTCTATCAATCTAAATTTAACCAGAAATCTAGTAAACTTAACTAGAATTCTGGATCGTTCATTTTCCAGCACAATTTTAGTTAATTCAATCAAATCTGTTCTTTCCGTGTATAGTATTGCCAAACATTTAATGCAAATAATTTACTTTTACAATTATTTTCTTTTTAATTTTTATAATATGTATAGTAAATTTGACCAATTAAATTTGTAGTTAGAAGTACAATCAAATGTGCTATTAATATAATTATACTATTTGAAAATGACTGCAGATTTTTCCATTTTTTAAAATATATTTTTTAGTTATATTGTTACCACGTGTAAATAGTAAGCGAATGATGAAAAAATAATTATATTCATTATAATTATGATTGCTATTATCATAAAAATGGTTATTTCATTTATCTCATATATATTTTCATATTAATATTTGAAATTATTACGATTTATAGTACAATTTTTGTATGGATTGATAGAATTATATATATAAGGTTATTGTTACTAGATAACATTATAGCAATAATAA
Source organism: Atta colombica (assembly GCF_001594045.1). Taxonomy (NCBI): domain Eukaryota; kingdom Metazoa; phylum Arthropoda; class Insecta; order Hymenoptera; family Formicidae; genus Atta; species Atta colombica. Next base: position 64,729 of record NW_017259349.1, read on the forward strand.
TTGCAAAAATGATGCTCCTAACCATAATTAATAATATTTTACCATGTAATTATAATCACAAATACGATATACTTTTCTCTCAGTATACCTGTTTGAGATATAGATACGTTTTAAGCGGGCATGTTAAGCGGGATTTATGCCTAAAGCGCACAAAGTGCAGACTGTGCACAAAGTGCGCACTGCGCAGACTGGATTCAGTGTGTATATGCATTCAATACAATAAATACATTGCATGGAACATGTATATACCTCATATCACAACACAAAAAGATTGTAATTATTATCTAGGTTATATTAACTCATTTATATGTATAAATTGCATTTATCATTCCTATTCCTTAAAATTTTATAAACATATTTTATAAGTTATTGTGTCATTTTATTTTTATTATTACGTCTTATTTCTAAGAATTATTTGTAAATTTTTCGTGAGTCATCTAACTGTATATCCCATCTCTATGGGGTATATACGGCAAAAATGCAAGGTTTCAAAAATTTTTTTTTAATATGAAAAATAAATATTTCAGATATTTCTAATATTTTTTTCCATAGTACAAAGTTTTTACTGTACAGTTCATTTATCTTAAAACATAACGTTAAATATTTGATAAATTAAATTTTGTTAAGTGAAGTATATATCTACATATACCGGAGTTACTCTATGTCTAAAAAATGTCTATATGAACATAAGACAAAATGCATTCTGAAGACTTTCAGACTTTATACAATGCATAAAGATGTATTCAAGACATCTTATGTTCTTTTCTTTGGATGTTGTTTGAACAGTTCCGATATATGATCATACACTGAGAGAAAAATGTTTTGTATTAGGTTGTCCGGAAAGTTTGTGCCGATTTTGAAGGAAAATTGAAACGCAGAAGATTTAAATTTTTAATTTCATTTATTAAATCTAAATCTTTTGCAGCACGAACTTTCCGGATAACCCAATATTTGTAACTATAATTACATATTACTATAATTATGATTATTACTACTATAATAATAATAATAACAGTAACTATGTATAGTTCTAGCAACAAATTTATATAATTGGCAACCTAAAATGACTATAATTATAGTTATTATAATCATAAAATAATTGAAATTATAATAAAAATTATTCAACTGCCTATAATTATATAGTTATATTTTGGGATAATTATATTTTTTATGATTGTCCCAAAATATAACTATAAAATTATAGTTATTTATGGTTAACTTGGAATTACAAAAATATGAATTACAAAAATGTTTGTAACTATTTTTGTAACTAACTTGCAAACAAATAAGAAATAAAAGAAACATTACATTATGAATAAAGAAAAGAAAAACGAAAGAATAAGTGGAAAGAAGGCGCACAGACAAACAAGAAGACAGGAAATTGGCGAGACTAGCAATAATTAACATGGTTATTTACGAGACTCTCTCCTCGCGCATTTTAATTATATATTTCCGAGCGCGGGAATAAAATCATGGCGAGGCGATAAACATAATATACTATGCTTTATATAGTGTTTCAAATTTAAATTATTATGCTTTATAGTGTATATGTTTTATATAGTGTTTCAAATTTAAATTACTAAATTACTAATCGGAGTAAAAGAGAGAACAGAAACGTACAAATCGACTGTTTTGAATGCTTTTTCGTATCGATAATTTTATTTCAGAAAAATAAATTCGAATTTCTCTCTACGAAAAAAATGTATCGGAAATGTTTGTCCCTTATAACCTGACAAAGTTTCTAATTTTTAAGCAAATTTTTCACAGATCTGTAGTCAATCAAAATTTTCAAATCATTTATATAAATTAAAAAATAATAAAAATTAGCAGTTGTATACGTTTTTAACTACAATTTTTTTTTAATAATTACATTGGGTTAGAAAAAGTTACGGGCAATAAAGTCAGAGTGTTCTTTTTTACTTAATCTGCGAGTAACTCAGGAAAAAATGATAGAAACATTTTTAAAATACGATTTTGTATAGGGAACGCTACAAATTATCACGATAAATAGTCGAAAATTTGCACAAATTATTTTTGGCCATGTGAGAGACCTACAAAGTGAAAACAAAATTTTTCATTTTTTTTAGCTCATAGCTCATTTTCTATATGTAAAAATTAACAAAATTCACATAAATTCAAAAAATATAGTAACCGTTCAAAAGTAGAGATTTCGAGTTTTATAAAATCCTTTTTTTTTTAACTTAAATTTTGATTATTTTTAACGAAGACATTGATGAAAAAAAGTTTTTTTTACCAACTTGTAAAAGGACTTTTTTCCCGAATCCAATATATAGTAAATATTTTTGAGATATTTCTTGTATAAATGCAAAAAAAAAATAGTAAATGCATAAAAGCAAAGACTTTATGAAAACGTATTATATCGAGTAGGTATAGCAAAAGAGAATTGCGGCGGATCTGAACATTGAGTGTCTAGACGCAGCAGTAATGTCAGAGCAAATCGGTGCTAACAAATGGCTCTCGTTTGCTGCCTATCAGCCATTTTTCGGCTCTTAGTATAGTGGAATAATATAGTGGATAGATCTCATCTGGTCCTGATGCATCTCTCACTGGCGCTGGAAAGAGGAAAAGATCAGAATCCACTTAGAATCTGACTGTTATCATTTTTTTCCTAGTTTTCCGAAATAATTCATCTATTGATCGACAATATTGTCAATCAGATCCATTTTTCATTTAGTATGTGTTCTTTCATCAAATTTTGTTATATATTACAAACTACATGAAAATCTATCAATTGTTACTAAATCACTTTACTATCATTAATATACTTGCATTATTAATAATAATTGTATATTGTTTTTATTACAATAATTGTTTGTATTACATCGCAGAATAAATGTACAGACGAAAATGGAAACTGGTAATGATGAGATATACATGTATATAATTTCATTCAGATAATGATCAATAATAAGACATGGTTCTGCAAGGACAATAATGCGGCTAAAATATATGTGTCTAGCACATAGTAATATTACGTTTCCAACTGCGTTATAAAATTTATCATTTGTGTCGTTCATAAGATTTTTAATCGTTCAATATTATGTGTTAATTACAAATAGGTTTCCTTGCCAAAAGATATTCTATTTTCTGTGTATCTGAGCAACGATAATTACTAAATTAATGTTCCAATTTACAACTTACATTTCAAAATCAAAACACGATTCTTCTTACATTGTAAATTTTCTTTTATAATAAAGTAAAAACTTTTAGAATAAAGTATCGAAAAATACTTCCGATTTGAATACTTCAAATTATTTTTTCTTATTGTATTTTTGTGTGCTAATTACAAATAATATAAATATATGTCAATTAGCGACAAGATCATTTTGAAAGTCAAAATTAAAAAAAAACTAAATCGGATAGGTTAAGAATACCTGTTAAGAATACCTGTTTCAAATTTGGATAAAAATATTATAACATTCAATCAATATGTTTTCGCGTAAAAATAAAGATTTGACAAAAAAAAAGCGTCTTTTTTTTCTTGCCAAATCTTTATTTTTACACGTGCTTCGCATAATCAAAGGAATAAGGAACAGAGAATTTCAATCAATCAGAAATCATGTACTATGGAATATACAGTTTCTGACAGATTGAAATTCTGATTTTCTGCTCCCGCTCCTATTCTCTATTCCTATTCCTTGTGTGGAATTCCTAATGATTAATATTTCGATTCATGGGGCAAAGCAAAAGTTTTATTTTTACGTGAAAATACATCAATTGAGTACTTTATCAAAATTTAAAAACAGGTATTCTTAACATTTTTATATCTATCCAATTCAGTTTTTTCGAATTTTAAATTAAAAAATGACTTTGTCACCAATCAGCATATGGTCATATTCGTAATTGATATGT
>NW_017259349.1:68701-69638 GCF_001594045.1 Atta colombica
AAGTATAGGTTTTTCGGAACTACACCCAAGTTTTATGTAGAAAAGTATGTATAACAGCAATAAAAAGAAATTCTTTTACGTAAATCGTAAAAGAAAAAATTAATATTGGGACAACTATCATTTTTTACTTACAATTAGATATAGTTAAAATCATCATTAACTTGAGAGTAAATGATATTTTTCACACGATAAGGGATTAATAATAACAAAAACGACGTATGGCAGAATTGTTGCATTCAAAGTATGTATACATTGAATACCAGTATACTATATCCGAGATTAATATTGATAAAAAATTTGATTAGATTCGAAAAGTTAAAAATGAAAATATGATGATATTAATTTGACTGAGCTGAATATCAAGTAAGCACCGACAGAAGAAACAACAAAGTTCAGTTTTAGCTGAATAATAATTCGTTAGAATTTGTCCACTAAGCGCATTCTAATAGACAACCGTAATACGTGTATACTCGCATATATGTACATGTGGGTACCTTTACGTGGTTTGTAACTGCACGGGCTAGGAATGCGGACGCACGCATGAAGTAGCAGTCAGTAGACAGTGCAGGATACGCTTTGCAGTATACCGCATGAATTTATGTATGTCTCTATTATCAAAGAGCATGCGTGGACCGTGTGTTCGCGTTAGTTAGTAATAGAAAAACAAATGCTCGCAACCTTAGTCTCAACTATTATACTATAATAATTATATTATACTATAATAATTAAGTTACATGATACGATATACTTGGCAATTTCTCTCTAATACACACACACACACACACACACACACACATATATACATATGCATGTACAATATGTTACACGTATATTGTATACTTGATACTAGTATTTAGAGCGAAAATGAGAGAGAATGTGTGTGAGAGAGAGAGAGAGAGAGAGAGAGAGAGAGAGAGAGAGAGAGAGAGGTGCACGA
>NW_017259349.1:69738-70223 GCF_001594045.1 Atta colombica
AAATATTAGTAAATAGGTTATACGACTGACTAATCCGTCACATAGATTACTCCCACAAGATATTATATGCCTACGAAAGGGCCGCCCAATCTATGACAAGTGGATCTTCCTGTTTTGTAGACTGGTCTATATTCCATCATATTGGCCCGTATTCAGACTAAAAAACAGTGTTTCTCATCAAACTCTTTTATACTATTATCTATGCTTTAATTTCTTATACTTTAATTTTTTATTAATAAAAAACTATCCACATGTAAGCTATCTTTTAATATCACTGTTAAGGATGTAACGGATAATGATTTCGGATCGGATAACGGGTTATCGGATAATTCGTCATTTATTGCTACCAGATAACCGGATTTTCTCCGTCAATTGCATAAGGAGATTAAAAAATTGAAAATCTAATTGTTTTTCATAATAAAAAAAAAAGGATTTTTTTATATATAAATTATTATAATGTTATGTTGTAAAATTTTAAGAACTAA
>NW_017259349.1:70294-72239 GCF_001594045.1 Atta colombica
TAAAAATATATAATATATAATAAAATTAAATATATAATAAAAATCTATTCTATATAAATTTTATTAAAAATCAACAATATCTGCATTAAATTTATCTAAAAGCATTAAATATCTTACGAGTTAGTCTAGTAAAACTAAATACTTTGAAAACTAAATACTTTGAAAAAAAGAACGAGCAAGATATTTCAAATTTAGATCTTATATAATATAATAATTTTTTGTTAACCAAAATATAGAAGAGAACCATACAGTATTAACTGGCGTACATTGAGTACTGACTGAAAAGTCTACTTTGAAGAGAAGCGCCAATTGATCACGTGATTCAGAGCAAAAAGAATTATTCTAGCCAATTACAGAGAAAATCACATAAGTGATTAGTTGACGCCTATCAAAGCCGTGTTTTTTTTTTTACTGCGAGTTATTAAAAATATGTAGTTCACTTGAAATTTTCAGTACTTGCAACGAATAACGGAACATTATTTATGCAAATTGTGAAAAACGACTTTTCACAATCCGGCTGAATAGTCAAATTATATTTCGGCCAGACGATCGAATTTGAATTGTAAAAAAAAGGCCGAATAATTACCGGATAATTATCAGATATCCATTGCATCCCTAATCATATTATACTGTCTTTTTTCAATTAGGAAATTCTTATATAACTGTCACGTCAGACATATGAGAACTCGATCGATATCGTATTAAAGTCCCGAGTAATTCAAATCAAATGTTAGTTAGTTGTGTCTTGGTAATCTATCAAGAGACATAACATGTATGATATAAGATCCATATATCGATATTATAGACATTGATACTATCTCAAAGCATAATTTAACAACCATATGTATGTCCTATAAACACATTTAAAGACCTAGATAAGTATATAGTATAATTTTCAATAATAAACTGATTACCTTTTTTTATAATGAAACTAAAAATGTTTACATTCAATAGATGTACCTATATATGTTAAAAAATCTAAAATCATTAAACACATTCTAAAATACATTTATAATTAATATTGATTTTGCAATTTTTTTTTAGGCAAAATACTTTTTGAATATTTTAATAGATAATATAATATACATATGTATATCTACGTACTTGTAATAATCAATGGATGAAATAGTCCTACTGAGAATGCAAAAACGCGATTGTTACTCATAGAAGTTCGTAATGCGTAGATGATCTATTCATTCAGCACATCACAAACCCAAGTTCTATAAATAGTTTTGCGCCATTGAATGAGATGAGTTCTAAGAAGACAAGACACGTCTTCTCCGATACAAACGCTTCTGACTCGTTAGAAACAAGAATATAGTGTAGGTGATCGCAATAGGACGAAGAGCACGTAGAGCACAACATGAATAACAGTGTCAAGAAAGTAATAGAATAAAACTAAAAAAAACACACTCGATAAATGTTGTTATCAATTTTACATCAATTGTGTACTTTGTTAAACGTGTAAATATTATGTAATAAACATGTATATTATAATAATTCTTTCTAATTAAAAGTTAGATATGTGATATATTGTTGACGATATCATATCTGTCGCTTTGTACAGTGCTAATTCCCAATAAGCATTACTTTGTTACTAGATTATGTAATAAATTTGTCATTTGCAAACTATATTTAATTTTAATATAATCCTAATGTAATTTAATATAATCCTAATAAAATTCATGTATTTAAAAACTCTCCAATATTTTAGTTATTATTAAATATTAATATAATATTTCATAATTTAATAGAATTATTTCCTTTGATATTATTTCTGCTAATTATTTAAATAGTCGTTACATTATTATACATTAATTGCTATATATATTTATAAATAGCTCTTATTATTTATAAATAATTTATGTCTTCAAAGAGAAAGAAAGAGATAGAGAGAGAAAGAGAGAGAGAGAGAGAGAGAGAGAGAGAGAGAGAGAGAGAGAGA
>NW_017259349.1:72487-73514 GCF_001594045.1 Atta colombica
ATTATATATATTTATATTATGTAAATTCGATAAAATTATAAATTACATATATGATATTTATATAAATATTGATATCGTGAACATTCACACGAATTTGAGATACCCGATTAGGAAAATTCCTTAAATTAATAAATTGAGTAAATTAATTCAAGTTTATTAATTATAGTCGAGTTTATTAATTATTAATTAGAAAATGCAATAAAGAAAAGGAAGAGTAATTAAAATCTATCATTATTTAAATCAGACAAAGACATCAAAATGCCTAACAAATTTTTAAAATCTAACAAGTATCTCATGCAAAATCTTATGTTTCACAGTTTCAATTTGTGTTTTTAATGCGAAAAAATTAGAAAATCGGAAATTTATCAATTATTAAAATTGCACGTAGATACCTGCAAACAAGAATTTATTATACTTATGTTTATTTCTACCAAGTAATTTAATTTTAATCAGGTCAACTAATTCTTTATCTTTATCTAGTTCTAAATATTAAAAAAAGATGAAGAATAAATTAAACCGACATTAAAGTTAATTTATGTTACATCGATAGGAACAGGGCATCCTATATGTATAGCAATCGAAAGCGACGCGTCAAATCGATTTACAGAATCAATCGCGTAATTAGCGACGGTTGCATCAGCTGAAGCCAAAATCAATTGGCGTATGTGTGAGTATCATGTACATAGCCGTTGCGCCACATATAGCTTGTCGCGCATGTATGTATTCGCGCGCAAACAGCACGCATAACATAGGTAATACGATAGCTATGTAGCGCAGAGTTACGCGAACCTAATAATACGTCTGACGGCCGTCTAGACGGGACTACATGAATGCGGCACATCGTTGCGTGTGTAATCCCGCGTACGCACGATCGTACGTACTTACACGTGACCACCACTCGTCGTCATCCTCGATGTAACGCCATGTACATACCATTGCGAAAGCGAGTTACGTGACATAACTGCTGCATCTCTCTCTCTCTCTCTCTCTCTCTCTCTCTCTCTCTCTCTCTCTCTCTCTCTCTCTC
>NW_017259349.1:73614-77755 GCF_001594045.1 Atta colombica
GCTCCTTCCCCCTCCCTCTCGCTCCTCTTCTATTCTTGCTCTCCTCTCTTTTCGATCTCTCACCAATCGGATATCCTGCAATATCACAGAGCATTCTTCATGTTTTAAACTTAAGTTCTGATTTAACTTCACTTTCAGAAATATATATAATAGTCAGATAATCAGATATAATAATATATTCACTACATTATTTTCTAAAATATTTATGTCCGACACTATTTCATTCTTGCTTAAGTTTTCTGTGTTTCATTTATTTCTTAAGCAAAATCTAATATATGCATGCGCGCGCGCGCACACACACACACACACACACACACACACACACACACACACATACACACACATATACATCATATATCGATATTTTTGCATTTTGATGATTTTGATTGATATAATAAAATATCAATTTATTTTTATATATTTTCTTGCGCAAATTATAAATATGTTATTAATAAATATCATTTTTCTTGTTCCATCAATTACACAATCACAATATGCTTCCATTATATCGAATATTATATTATATTATATTATATGCGTATATCGAATTGTATATATAATTTTATTATATTGAATTCAGTCTCGTACTAGAATAAATCTTATGTTGTGTCTTATATGTTGTGTCTTATGTACCTATACATATTTACATGTATATACATATATATACATATATGCGCGCGCGCGCGTGTGTGTGTGTGTGTGTGTGTGTGTACAGGGTGAATCATTTTAAGTGGTACACTAAAATATCTGAAAAAATATAATAGATATGGGAAAATGTTTCAGACAAAAGTTGCTCAGTTACTAGGAGGAAAGAAAATGACAACTTTGGTTGATCTTGATGAGATGTCCTTAAGACCAGATCAAGGTCACATTGATTTTTTTAAATAGCACACCCTATTTTTATTTCAGAATCTAATAGGTCTGATGTCAAGAGCTTCTCAAAATACTGTAATAAAATTATTTTTTATTAGGTACTTTTCGAGTTATAAAGCTTGAAAATTACAATACCGCCGACATTATAGCATATATTGCGCAAGATGTCTGATCGATGGCTAAAATCTCTTAAATGTTCAAGAGAAGTTGTCCTGGATAACATTCGTTAAGCTCAAAGTCATTAGAGATTGTTTCTCTTATTTTAAATAAAAATGAATTTTCAATGCAAAAATAAAAATAAGAGAAATAATCCAATGATCTTAATTTTAATGAATGTTATCTATTTAAGATATGATCCTGAACAATATTCAAAAGGTTTTAGCCATCGGCCGGACATCTTGCGTAATGCTAATGCCGGTGGTAACTTTCAAGCCTTATAACTCCAACTATTTATAAAAAAATGACTTTATTACATGTTTTTAAAAGCTTTGTGTTTTGAGATGAGCTATTATATTCTGGAATCAAAAATAGGGTATGCCATTTTAAAAAATCGATATGACTTTGACCTGCCATCGCATTAAGATCATCATTTTCTTTCCCCTAGTGGGGAGCAATTTTTGTTGTTTGTCTAAAATATTTTTCCTTATTTATTATATTTTTCGAGATATTTTAGTGTATGTACTTAAAATGACTCATTCTGTATGTAAGTATAAAACATAACATTTATTCTAGTGTACGAGACTGAAACACACACAATTAAATAAAAAAATATGTCATATAGATAAATAGATTAAGATTAGTGTGAAGAGAATATTCTTTTATAGACAAAACTCAATCCAGTTTGTTAATGCTAGATAAGAAACGAAATCGTATCGATATATTTGCGAGGAATATAAATAAAAGAAAGATAAAAAAAGTGGAAAGAATAAGAGAGAGAAAAAAGAGAGAGTATGGGTAGTATATCTACTTTCTATACTGGACATTTATGTTTACAACGTCTAAAATCAACTATATATATTTACGAATGGAATGAGACATGAAACCAGTTTGTATAGAGAACTTGAACGGTTCAATGATTGTTCTTCTCATGGTACTTGAGCAGTTATTGACTACGTTTACATCTAGTGTGATATCGATTTATATTGTGACTCAAAGTAGGTCTAGTTACCAACCGAAACTTAAAAATTGACAGGATCATATTTAGTTCATGCTGGTCCAAATTACCTAGTCATCTCGCGTGTTTATATCGAGAAAGCAAATGACCTATTTTAAGTCAGGCCACTTAAAAATGAGATCTAAAGCTAGATCGGATTATTATCAACCAAGTATTTACAGCATGAGGCCTAAATAATAATAATAACTTAGATCGAATTTGGGATATAGATTAAGTGCACAATGTAAAGGTAGTGTCATTGTGATTGACTCTTACAATTAGACAGTTATAATTAATTATTCAATAGTAATCGTGATTGATGTCTTGGTATCTCGATTTAAATGACCCAATCTTTTTTTCATCTCGTCATTGCACTTTTTTTCCATCACTCTGCATGTTTCTTAACGTTTCCCGCTTCTTTTTTGAAAAGTTTAAATTCTTTCTCAGTTATATCGCCACGCGAACTTCATATTTAGATGGACATTCGCTTGCATTCTTCGCATGCTCGCATTAAACATACATTGTGCTTTATATTATGTATTCTTACAAAAAGTCAGATTGTCAAATTTTTTAAGAGTTATATAATTTAAATTTTTAACATTTATTTTTAAAGCAATGATTAATAATTTTGTTCAATCTGTTTTTTCAAATAGTATACTTGTTAACTAAATTACTGTACTATTAGTAATTAGACAGACTTTTCATGACAACTAAAAATTATGTCTTAGGTATAAATATTTTCTAGTTGTTGATCGCAAGTGCTTGATTCTGCTCATATAAGTGTACTTTTCTCGTCGTGCGAGAAAATGCGAGTGTATTCTGTACTATAGCAGTAGACTAATGATTCCGTCTGAGTGGGAAATTGAACCACTAGGGTGCTGAACATTTTTGTCCATTGGTCGAAAGAAAAAGAGGAAAGAGAAGGAGAAGGAGGAAGAAGAGAAGAAGCAAAAGGAAGAAGAATAAGAAAGAAAAATAAAGAGAGAAAAAAATCTATTGTCATATAACTCATATTGAATGTTTTTCAATTTTTCTATAGTGCTATGCGTGAAACTTGGAAAATATATCCCTCATACAAGTTTCTCCGTATGTATGCACGATCATAATTCTATAAAATAAAAGCAACTTGGTTTTCTATCATTTATAATCAACTTAATTAATTTTTGCAAGTATATCTAGTTAAATATTTGGCACTTTATTCTATTTAAAAAATTAAAAATAAAATTTTGTTTCTTAATAAATTCAATTATTTATTATATACAAATAATTTTTCAATATGGAAGAATGTAAGATCGCATATAATAATGTACCATTTAATTAAAAAATTCTGAATAATCTATTTCTGCAAAGTATGTGTATATAAAGTTTATGTTATAAATACAAATTGTAGTGTAGTGGAATGATCTAATTTAATTGCTTATAATCGTAATCTTGATATTTATGTAAAGTTGCAATCAGATTCAAAGATATCCAAAGGCGCTCAGACGATACTAACATAAGTGCGATTTGCGAGAATGTATTTAATATGTGTGTTGTATAAAGAAACATACAATTATAAAAGAATTAATTAGAAAAAATACTTATTGCAATAAAATATTATAAAGAGAAATAAAACGAATAAAGAAGGAAAAAAGAGCAATACAATAAGCAGGCGTACATATATATATATGTACGCCTGCTTATTGTATTGCTCTTTTTTCCTTCTTTATTCGTTTTATTTCTCTTTATAATATTTTATTGCAATAAGTATTTTTTCTAATTAATTCTTTTATAATTGTATGTTTCTTTATACAACACACATATTAAATACATTCTCGCAAATCGCACTTATGTTAGTATCGTCTGAGCGCCTTTGGATATCTTTGAATCTGATTGCAACTTTACATAAATATCAAGATTACGATTATAAGCAATTAAATTAGATCATTCCACTACACTACAATTTGTATTTATAACATAAACTTTATATACACATACTTTGCAGAAATAGATTATTCAGAATTTTTTAATTAAATGGTACATTATTATATGCGATCTTACATTCTTCCATATTGAAAAATTATTTGTATATAATAAATAATTGAATTTATTAAGAAACAAAATTTTATTTTTAAT
>NW_017259349.1:77855-79777 GCF_001594045.1 Atta colombica
TATTATATATCTCTTGTAGAGAATACCATAGAAGAGTAACTATGTACATCGTTAGAGCCGGACTGTCGGATTGCACAGGTGATCACAGTGAACTTAGATAAATGGATCGTATAGCGTGGGCAGCAACGACCATAATCCTTGCTGGCATGTTCTCCCTTATCGTTTTCCCTCTCACTCTTTCTTTCATTCTTTCTCTTTCTCTCTGACTTCATTTCTTCCTTTCCTCCTCTTCTCCTTTTCCTTTTTCTTTCCCTGTTTTCGTTTCCTCTTTTTCTCTTTCCTTTTTCAGCGAAAGACAACGCACTAGAACTTTGTCTTTTACTCCCGCATATCCAGTCTTTTATTCTTGAGTAGTTGTATGGTAGGCATGTGTTGGCCTCCTAGTTCTGTAATACTTACATAGCAGGCGAATGATTTGTTCCATACATTCTTTAACTTCAATATCAAGCTCTTTCAATGTTATTTCCATTCTTCATTTTTCCTCTTCTTCATTGATGTGAAAAAATCGCCTACGAAGCTTCTATCTCATACTACTATTACTGATACTTGAATGCTTTTTATTACTTTATATATCGTATTAAATATCACATAATTATTTGTAACATGTAATCAACTAGCGGCGTACGGATGCACTTGCAGAAGCATGTGTAATATTATATTAAATATCGATTCCTTAACGGTTCTCTTCGCTAATATTAGATGAATCTTGAAGTTTTCAACAATCGCACGCGAGCGATTGTTTATTAGCTGAAAGCTAACAAATTATAACAATAAAATAAAAATTTCTTTTTCTTAGAAATAAGAACGATTTTATATAACACGTCACATCAAATACGCAAGAAATAAGAGAAAAATAAAAAATTTGAAAGACTTGGTGCGTTGGACGCATCGTGAGAAGAGAAATATGCACGTCGATAAGACATATCGAGAAAATCCAAGAAGAATGAACTACAGAGTTCCATCCGCGCTATGGAACAGGGTAGAAACAATCAAGTTTTGAAGGGTTGACTCGGGCGGGGGCATCAAAGGTTGAACGAAGGGGCGAGCGGTTTCAACAACCCCACTGAGTGGCTATTAGGCACCCCAAGCCAAGCAAGAGCAATTTACTATAATCATTACTATTCAGAATCTCCGAGCCGAGAGGACCCATTTCTGTTCGTCTTTTGCCCTCTTCGGCCAAGAATATCCATAGCTTATGCAAGTACCAATGGTGGAAAATATCTGACCAATGCATAATCATGCGCATCTACAAATGAATCTACAAAGTAACAAATGACACTTTCTAGAGTCTTCTAGAGTCTTCTAAATTTTATATGTACACACACATATGCACACACGCACGCACGCACGCACAGATATTGTACAGGATGTTTGATAAGTGACAAAACTTTCGCATAAGGGTAGAGCGGACTAAACTGAATCAAAAAATTCTTTAACGTTTTGCAATTTTTTCAATAATTGATAAGATGTCAATCATTAAAAATTACCGAATATTGATTTTCAATAACTTTTTCTTCAAGTATCAATTTTATAGAGAAACAGAAGAAATAAAAATTATTTATTTTCTTTTTATAGAGTTCTAAGAAGTTTTTCAGAATTTTTTTAGTTTTATCAACTTTTTAGTACTGCATTGTCTTATTTTTATCTCCAATATGAGAATATTCTGAAAAAATTCTTAGAGTTCTGAAAAGAAAATAAACAATTTCTGTCTCTTGCAGTTTTTTTTGTAAAATTGACTATATAAATAAAAAATTATTTTCAATAATTTTCAATAATTTTTAGTAATTAATATCTTATTAACTATTGCAAAAATTGCAAAATGGCACAGGACTTTTCGACTCAGTTTAGTGTGCTGTAACTGCCCATGAAATATTTGGTGATTATTTTGGGACATCTTGTATGTATATATATATATATATATA
>NW_017259349.1:79877-87295 GCF_001594045.1 Atta colombica
ATTATTCTTAAATCAACTATAATATTATAGATACTCATATATAAGCAAAAATATTGTAATCATGCTTCAAAAATTTTAGTCTTGATTTAATTAAATTTTAGTATTGATGTAATAGTTTTGATTGAGCAAATCTTGAATTGAATAAAGTAATAATTACATTAATACAAATTCAATCGAAATTATGCATAGGATATATTTAAATATTTCGTGTAATGTTAAAATATATTCGTAGACTAATAGATTGCTCTATTAAAAGTAAAAAAGTAATGGTAATAGTAGTAATAGTAGTAGTAGTAATAGTAGTAGTAGTAGTAGTAGTAGTAGTAGTAGTAGTAGTAGTAGTAGTAGTAGTAGTAGTAGTAGTAGTAGTAGTAGTAGTAGTAGTAGTAGTAGTAGTAGTAGTAAGAATAAGAGTTAAAGAGATAGAAAATGTAGAAATGTTTTTACGAGATATAGAGATGTTTGAATGTGCAAAAATTGACGAAAAACGGCAAGAAGCGTGATTGAGCTTCTTGGAAAGTCTATCCAGACATAGCATAGAATGAAAGAGGCAGGTGTGTCTGCACAGGATGCAGCTGGAAAGCTGCATATGCCGTCTTTGCAAGATATCTTAACGTCTTTCCTTTTAATGTTTTTTCCTCCTGTCATATTTCTTACTCTTCTATTCTTCTCATGTCAAGAACAAATTATTGATTATTGATAAAGTTATTCGAGAAAATGTGTACTTTGCGTGAAAAATAAACATTAACAGTAAAAAAATTTTTTAATATATAACGTAATGACTAGTCCAAAAATAAAAAAGTTACAAGTCTACATTTTACAAGTCTAAATTTTACCCGCATGCAAATATATGCCAACTATCAATGTATCAACTATCATTCATACATAAACGTTGAGTGTGCATGGAGCCTTGCATAAAATGAAATCAGAACTGACTGGTAAAGTCTGCAGAGTAGAAATGATCAGTTCGAATTCGTCTACCTGCTTACCGGTCACAAAACACGATGTTTCGTGGACGTTTCACACTATCCTAAAAGTCTGTTTCATTCGGTGACGTCGAATGGCCGGACTCGAGGACTAAGTCTAGACTGTCGGCAGACATGGCAAAACAACGATATATTCAGCCGTTTCGCTCGCTGACCGCAGTCAGCGAATACTTTTACAACGGATGCTACTTCTAACGGAAAGACTCACTATGAGAAGAGAAAGAAGACAAATAGTATGAAACGTATTTACTAGAAATTTACAGACTTTTTTGATGTACATATAGCCAAGGATGAAGACAAACTATTGATACATTTTTGCCGACATGCTTCTATTCTAAAATTATGATTGTTGTTTGTGGTTTCGTCTCAACATCACTTTTTTTGTGATTTTGATTGTCCTATCTATTGGTCTAGACGTAGATAAAGGTTTAAAAAAAAAATATATGGTATTTCAAATACAAGAATACATATATTCGATATTCTTTCTTATAAATTGTATAAAATTCTATAGCTACGATAAATATACGACTATTACAACATTCACATACGCATATACATTCACATGCACATATGCGAAGATTAATTCAAAAGTAAATTTTCCTGCTTTAAGAAAAAGAGAAAAACAAAGGTTAAAAAATCTGAAAAAAATTTTTTAACTTATCACACTTTGATTATTTTTAAAAAAATCGATATTTTTTTCTGGAAAAAAACTTTTTTTACGACACAACAAATGCGTAGGAAAAAATGACAAAAGCAACCAAAGTGTAATAAGTTAAAATAAATTTTTTTCAGGTTTTGAAACTCTTTGTCTTTCTGTTTTTTCTAAAATAAAGAAACTTACTTTTAGACTAACCCTCGTATAATACATGCGCGCACACAATACATAAATTTCATAATTGTTGCTCACCAATTCTTTTTTCTAAACTTGTTTTGATTCCTGTAGCCAGATTACGCATTCTTACTACACTTATATACGCAGCTTAATGTGAATGTAGAAGATGTGAATAAACGCGGGTAAATCCATCGAATTTGTATCCATATTCGCGAATACCCTCAAGAGAATTCAAGCAATTCATATTATAATAAACGCTGAAGGAAGAATGGAAGGAGGGATAAAAACAATGAGAAAGCATGTTGTGACATATTGGAGAAGATAAACCATTATTCTCATTACTTTACTTTTTTAATTGCTTCTTTGTGCGCGCGCGCGCAGACACACGCACACATTCCCTCCCCACACACACACACACACACGCGCGCGCGCGCGCACGAGAGCAAGAATTGCGAAGTTAAATTCTTAAATTATGTTTATTATGTGTGCATACGTGCGTGTATACAATGAATAAAATATACATATTTATTATTATGATAAACCAAACTTTTATCAGTACTTTATCAGTACTTTATCAGTAATTTATGCTGCATTCTGTCCGTACTTAAGACAGAATGATCTATAATATCACATTTTCAATTGTCGTAAACCTTCCAGAGAATACATAATTACTCAACACTATTGGTCAACACTATTACTCAACACTATAATGTTCCTCTTAGGTTACTGACAAGTCCTAACGCAGTTTCACCGATTATGTGCTGCTAATTCAACGTGCAGAGGATCGCGCATGCACATATATGCATAAACATCCATAGTCATTTATCTATAAGCTACAATCGAATGTGCCTAGACACACAATCGATCATGTACCTCGTATAGAAATAATGTTTTTCAATGAAGAATCAATGTGCATGGCACTGATATACGTCACAAATATGTATGGTAATATTTAAGGGAGTAGTATTCTAGTAGTATTCTAGAGACCCCATTTATTTTAAAGTTACTTTTTAGAATTAATAGTACATCGTGTTATAAATGTCTGCTACATCATTATTGCATCAGTCATAGTTACCTGAAACAAATAATCCAAATCTTTTTTTAATTCGCAAGAATGTGATTATAATTCCGTATTAAAATTAAAAAAAAAAATAATAAAAATGGCAATCTTTGAATTTTGCATAAATTTTTCAACTTTAATATTCTGCAAAAAAAGTTGCATATATCGATTTTTGTGATATAGAATATAACTACACCTTTTCTATAGATAAAAAAAAATTTAGAACGATTATTTCAAATTATTAGGACTGGCGTCACAGTCAAATTATTAGGACTGGCGTATATGTCACAGACATTTTACATGTCACAGACATTTTACGACGGACGCAACGATTTGTAACCCTTACAATATTAACGTAAATACATTACTTAAAAAAATTTGAAAATTGATTTAAAATACGAATAAATACATATGCGAAACTATCAATAATGTAGCTTTGATAGTTTTTATTTTAATTCCCATCAAGTAATTTAAAAAACAGTAATTTAAAAAATCTTTAGAATATTTCCTTAGACTGGAATTAATGCTCACTTAAAGTTAGTGATATTCATTTTCAATATAGATTAAAAAAAAATGATGTGTTTCTTCATTGCATTAACGGTATTAATACAATATTAATTTCCTGCTGTCAAATGACAAGTCGCATATGATAAAACTTTATTCGAACTCATGATTGAAAATAAAAGTTTTTCAAGGATAAACTTGAAAAACAGGATTTGTAACAATAGCGAAGAAATTCGAACAAGTCTATTAAAAATCATAGAGTATAAATATTTCATGATGTATTTATCTCTTGACATCTTGTATCAGATTTTTGTTCATTTCGAAATATTAAAAATAAAATCTTATGATATGCAATTATTTCAGGGGAGGACCATCGATTACTGGAGGACTTACGATTAATTTCACGATTCACTTAAAACAATTTAAATTTCACAATTCGTGCTACTTTTTTTTATCGTTCTTTAAATCAACCAAATCAACGATATTCGCACAAACACACATTTATATATCATACATTTGTTCTGTCCCATTCTGAGTTGTTCTGCTTTCGCTTGCGTAAAAGTATTTGTTTTGTCATACTTTCAGGCTACTTTCGATAAACTCGATCTATTAAATCAATTCATTATCGATAACTTATAACTTCCAATTGGATGTAATAAACGATTTCAATTCTTGTGCGTTGTGTGTGTGTGATCGTTGTGATCAGTAAGTTCAATTACAAGAA
Organism: Atta colombica; assembly: GCF_001594045.1. Lineage (NCBI taxonomy): Eukaryota > Metazoa > Arthropoda > Insecta > Hymenoptera > Formicidae > Atta > Atta colombica. Next base: position 83,984 of record NW_017259349.1, read on the forward strand.
AATCACGAGAAAATCAACGAACATGATCATATCAAAGCGCCTTGAGAAAATTTAATAAACATTTACAGCAAGACATAATGTATTGTATGTTTATAGGGTTAATGAACGGAGAGAAATAAAAGAGAGATGTAAAACGTGTGCAAAAGAAATCCGTGATAAACAAACAGCAATTCAGTCTAAGACGTTCATTGAAGAAAGTCCAGATTGCGTGATGGTCAAATGAATTCTCTGATCATACAAATTTTCCAACGATCAAATGATCGTTTTTTTTTTTGCCATTTCGCGGAACGCAATTAAAAGTAAGAGTATGAAAGTAATAAAAGAGTATGAAAGAAGACTTTGAATTTTTCTTTTACTTTATTTATAGTAACGCTTTACCAGTAATTCTTCTATTACTATATTTCTTGCATATCCTCCTCTTTTCACTATTTTATTCTTCTTTTACTACTACTACTACTACTACTACTACTACTACTACTACTACTACTACTACTACTCTCTCTCTCTCTCTCTCTCTTCTGCTCTCATGCACTAATTATCCTGCTATCTACCTTATATCTCGTCAAAGAACAATAAATCACGTCTATTATTGCACAGTAGGTACATGTCTTAAATTAAACCATATACAAAACTAGATTCATTCGTTCCAAGTCGTTTCATACTTATCTTTAATCAAAATCAACTGATGCATATTTAGGCCCGTTTTCACAACATATGATTATCTACTAGATTAAAGGTTACCAACAGATTCATCAATGAAATTCATTCATGAAGTAACCATATATTGTGAAATCGGGCCTTACAATGCTATAAACGTATTCTGTTTAAACTATTTTTACAATTTCAATAATTACTTGTTATCTATTAATTAAAAAAATTTACATATTTAAGTATATAAAAGAATAGCATAAGCTATTATTTACAATACAGATCTATTTAAATAATATTATTATATCGGAAAAATTTTGTTTCTTCGCGAGATTTACGTGTAAATAAGGAACTCCTAAATTGAGCGCAAACACATGTTTTAACACATTTCCATCTAATCCATTCTAATTCTCTTCAAATGTAATTAATTCTTTAAAAATACAAATATATGAATCGCTAAATGTATAATAATTTACATTAATCACAAAAAAATCAGTAGGTTTCATTAAGTCTTGGCAAAGTAATACATAGATAACTGACTAAATAATGACTGAAAAATCGATAATCAAAGAATAATAATTTAATATTTATAGAACAATTATATAATTGTATAGTACAACAATTGTATAATACAATGTATAGTACAACAATTGTATAATACAACAATTATTGTTGTATTATATAAAAAACACTATTATACAATAGATAGGAAGAAAATTATAAGTAGAAGAATACGGACATCCATAGTGGGATAGTGTAACAATAGTTGTGTAGAGTGTGTTGCAAGGAGTGCATAGTATTCCTAGCAACAGACCTAGTATCATATAAGGATGGTACATTTTATTGATAATTGTGTTGAGTTCAGCCAAATCATGTGACATCAAAGAAACGTAAATCAGCGGATTAACAATTACATCTTATCATTGAAACAATATGAGTGTCATCTTCCAATCGAATTTTCTGTTCATATGTACAGGTTCATATGTACTATTTAAGATAAATCGCAACGCGATTAATAATTGAAATGAATAATTAAAAAATTAGCAAGCACCATATGTTTTGCTTATTATTTTGTTTGTTCTTGCCTCGAAATTTCGAAATAATAATCGGAAAACACTGTTTTAATGTCAATTTTCTTCATAAATAATAATATGTTTAAGACAGATAATACTTTATATAAACTCTCATTAGCTAAAATTTATTTTTATTTAATTGACAAATAATATTTGTCTTCCTAGATTAGATTCCTCTCTTTCTTATAAATTAGTTTTATAAAATTCTACAAGATTATTGTAAAAATTATACAGTCTTCAAGAATTTGAACTAAATACTATCATTCTTAATATTGCATTCAATAAGTTTTTGAATATTTCAGTCAGAAGAAGAACATTTGACAGTTCTCATTTGTCATTCGTATATACAAATTCAATACTATTCAATTACTTTTATTATATTTTTATCGTATTTTTATCGTTTTTAAAGAGTTAGCTAGCTATAATTAAATTTAATTCAATCGACATGTATCTATAAATGTGTTGTCTTAAGCAGAGAGTTGGAAAGTAACATACTACTAACTTGTAATGCCTTTTCATTACTTTTCTTCAGTAACGATCGTTACTTTTTTCTATCTTTAATGGTAATGATAACGTCATATATTTTTGCAATAACGATAACGATTCAGTCGTTTTTTTTATCATTATTTTAATTTTTATTGGATGGGTCGGATTAGATTATATTTCGATATTGCTAGCGTTAAAAGATGTTTCGTTTTTGTATACCTAGAAGTGTACTTTTAATTACATCTAAGTTATGTCGTTGTTATAACAAATGAACGCAATACTTAAAATATTTTTAAATACTTGTGTAAATTTATAAATATACATTTACAATTTAACATTATATTATGTATAATAATATTATTTACAATAAATATAATTATAAAATGTTTATCCTTTCTCATTTTTATTTTTTAAAAAGTATTTTATATTTTAGACTGCATTCCAGTAGTTACTATGTCTCTCAGTGTTGAAAAATCTGTAATTCACGTTATATACTATGGATTTTCAATAGTGAAACTTGAAATGCATTCTTAATAATAATATTAAAGTTTAAAAACAATTTTTAATTTAAATTTGATTATTTAGCTCCTGACGATTGTTCCTACTAGATTCGGTCGATTTTTTGTGCGTCAAATAAGCTTAATTTTATCAACATTGTATGTGAGAGAGAGTTAACTTAACAATTTCCCGAAAAGTAACGATCGTTATTTTTTCAAATGGTAACGGTAACGCGTTACTTTTTAAAATGAATACGTAGTAATTAGTAATGGTAACGGTAACGAGTTATTTTCAATAAAAAATAATTGTAACGGTCACGCGTTATTTTTTTTAAGGTAACATTCCCAACTCTGGTCTTAAGTGAACAAATGCCGCTTGTAAAGTGTTCTACGCGACTAAGAGTACTTCTTAAAATAAAATTAATGAATAAAATCTATCAAGAAAGCATTGATTCCTTTACCAAAAAAATATCAATGAAACTATATCTTTTGAAATAAAATTTAAATACAATAGTAAAACCAAAAATTGAAAAAAGATTTTCACTGAAATAAATGTTATGAAAAAAAAAATATATATAAAAATATATAGTTTTTCTTTTTATATATAT
>NW_017259349.1:87395-87923 GCF_001594045.1 Atta colombica
ATCAAAGTTAGATTATTGTAAATTTAGTATTTCTCCTCACATTGTCTGTATATAGATATGTAGAACAAGCACCGTTACCAAATTTTTTTCGTACATACAATCGATGAAATTAGAAAATTTTCTACTGTAAATTTTTGTGCGCAGAATACAAAAACAAAAAGAAATAAGAACAGCTATACAGGAAGGGGCAGCTAGATTGTTATATATATTTCCTAGACAAAATGGAACATGGAGAATATGCGAATGTAAAAAGACAAATGTAAATAGTATAATAAATAGTATAGGAAATAGAATGACGATAAGAAGAAAGAGAATGATGAGAAAAGAGAAAAATTAAAAAAGGAGGAAGAAAAGATAGAGGAGCTGCAGTAGAAGGAAACGTATATGCACGCAAGAAATGCAAGCATATAGATAGAGTCGCTGCTGTCATGATCGCCATTACTATCGCCGCTACCGCTGCCACCACCACCGTCGCCACCACCTCCGCCACAGCCACCACCACCACCACCACCACCACCACCACCACCA
>NW_017259349.1:88051-95312 GCF_001594045.1 Atta colombica
CGCCGCCGCCGCCGCCGCCGCCGCCGCCGCCACCACCGCCACCACCACCATTGCCACTATCGTCATCGCCGCAATCGTACGCTCGAAGAAGAGAAGTGGGGATGATACAACACAGCGCGTCCGCGTGTGCAGACTGCTTTTGCAGAGCTTCGCTCGGCATACAGCGAAACGTTTCGCTTTGTGCTGCTGCTGCTGCTGTTGCTGCTGTTGCTGGCTACCGACTACCAACTGTCGACTACTTCTCTTAGTCTGTCCAACAATCTTTCGCGTGCTTAGTATTGACTGATAAATTTAGACATCGCGCCGCGAAGTAAACTCGTGGAAAATCGACAATTATGTCGTAAATCTAACAAGCACCTTATCAAAAATCGTGGATAGTTAAGAAAAAACAATATCTATTGACGCTGAGGATGCTGAGGTAAATTGTACAAAATTTATCCGTGTGTATTCTCGGAAAATTTATGAAATTGATTGCAAAAAAAGAAACTATCGAGCGTGAAAGGCACCCAAGAATCCTTGAAAATCGCTACTTGTGCAATGTGCATTTTGTTTTGTAAAGCGCGCGTACACCACGTGTCGCGATAATTTGCGACTGGTGGTTTCAAGTGTCGTGTTTCGATTGATGAATCATACAAGAAAATGAATATTTACAAAAAACCTATGAGCAAATATAATACACAAACGATACCGTCATTACGCTTAACGCGAAACTTTCAACCATCCACAGGTGTTTGAATCGATCCGTATTCACACGTCCTCGTGGATAACCTTCCGATACGTAATCATCATAATTCAAGAATCGCGTAGAAAATCTTATGTGATTCAATGAGATATATTTATTTGAAATCTGACATAGAAAGAGGAAATAGTTATAAATAAATCATCTGAAAAATCTCATTATTATTCGTATAAATAAAATATATGACCTTGAAATAACAAAAAATTTGCAAGAAAATAGAGATTACAAAGTTTTGTAACGTTTTAATAAACAACAAAAAATTTATGGATGTCGATCAATATAGATCAAAGTATTCAATATGAATATTATTATAAACTTAAATTAACACTATATAACGATATTGTGCACTAAAAACATAAGCATATAAAATCTATATAACTAATAGAAACTCGTCTTTGTTAGAGAGAGAGAGAGAGTCACGAGAGAGAGATATACACAAAAGAGAATAGTAACAAATTTTTCAATTTAAGATAAAAAATATCGATCAAAAACAGAAAAACGATAACATCAATTTAGAAAAAATATATGTAACATGTAAAAAGATGGCACTTATTTAACATGAGTCGCGATATGTGTATAAAGTGACAAGTATCATAATTTATTTTAATTTTCATAGAGAGCGCGTCTATTTAAAAAAATTAATTCTATTTAAGTATTAACTTTTGTATTCATGATATAAAACATATGTATAAAATTATGGTGACAACGTAAGATAAAATTTAGTTCTTATTCAAGTACAAAAATCGTTTCAAACTTGACTCGAAAAGATAATTTCCACTTTCAAACATTCCAATATAGATATGTTTTGACAAAAGCACGTACCCGATATACAGAAAACAAAATCTATGACATAAATTTCGTGAACGATCAGAGAAAATAGTGAACTAATATTGAGACGTAACTCACGATCTTTCGCTACAGTTTAAATGGTGAAAACGAAGATCCGAATTGGATAAGAATCGGCACAAGCAGATGAAATGTGAAGCACGAAGTCGGCACGTTGCAGACCTGGCGGGAACGAAGGCGGAAGTTAAGAAAGCTGAGGTGAGATTCACCGCAGGGATAGCGGCACGTCGGAAGAGCACCTGGCGCGGGCCGCCTGAGATGACGGCCTTGCGGCAGGATATCACGGTATCCCCGTATAGAACCTTCCTCTTGATATCACTAATCGGACTATTGCTCCAAATCCATTCAACGACAGGTAAGTGCTTCTGTTGACAGTGTTTAACATCGACAGCTTTGCTACTTTGCAAATTAATGAGAAAGCTTTAATTCTAATTTTATATATATAAAATTTAATATAATTAATAACGATATTGTTACTTGATGTACAATTCTTTATAATTTTATTGATTATTTTTTGTCAAGTAAAACTTTGGAAAGGTTTATCCATTACATTCTTTCGTAATCGAATACACGAGTCTCTCTCTCTCTCTCTCTCTCTCTCTCTCTCTCTCTCTCTCTCTCTCTCTCTCTCTCTCTTCCCTTCCCCCTCCCCCCTCCCTCCCACTCTCCTCTCACTTTTTTCTTTTACATATGTTAATAAAAATAAAAAAAGAATAAAAATATTTTCATCCTCAGTGTAAAGAAATTAAACGCAAATTCGACAAAGTTAATAAAAATACATGTTAAATACAAATTATACAATTTATAGTTACGCAAAAAGTTGATAGTATTTTTTCATCTATCTTTCGTAACAATGCAATGCTTTTCATTCTAGTAATATTATCGGTTATATTCTTCCATTATAACAGTCGCAATAAGTCCATAATGATAAAAATATTAAACATGATGAGTCATTAAATAAAAATGTATCAGCACACATTCTCACCTGCGATTGGTAAACCAGAATATAATCAAATTGAAACAATAAGTCAATTTAATTCGCAAGAAGCAAATGCGATCAGAGATAAAAATTGAAACCAGTTCAGTTAAATTGCTTGTATCGTATAAAAGATAATGACAATATAATATAGGAATTTTCTCTAGTTCAATGTCTTAATTCTATCAAGATTTTTAATCCGAGGTAAATTTATCATTAACTGAAAAACATGATTTAATTTAATTAAAAATTAAATTGAAAAAGAGCTTCTCTTGATAAACTATAGAGATATTATAGAGAACTTGTGTCGTTGAATATAACATAACTGCTTTTATCATGAACATTTTACAATATTGTAATGTCTTAGTTAATATTTGTAATTTATTTCACAAAGCTAAAATTTCCAACATTGCAGTTTGCCGTTGCGAGTATCAAGACTTAGCTGTTATTCATCAATTTATTACTTTGCGATGTAATGGCCAATTCATGAATCGAGTAAAACGAAACGCATACTTGCATATCGCAATTTTACAAAAGTTTATATATAAGTAATAATGCACTTTCTTATGTCACATTAGTTCAATATATGCGGTACAATCTGTTTTATTTTTTATAATCAAGAAAAGAAACATAAGACACTAGATAAGACACACCAAAGATATTTGATTTTCTACAGCAATAACTTTTGTCGTTCTTGTTCGGCTTTCTGCGTTCCAATATGAATCTAGTATTCTAAAGTATATACTAATGCATCCTGACAAATCCAATATATACTGCTGTGTTTGTTTTCTACACTGACTGAAATCCGTATGTCAGCAACAATGTCGATAATCATGATGATGATCGCCAATTAAATTAGGCCTATTGACATGGTTGATTATTATATGGTAGAAAGGCATAAAATGATCGATTGCTTTTCGATAAGTGACAGAGTGCAAATTAATTCAGCGTTAATTCAATGTTTATACCTATGACGGCACCGTTTATACTTTATACTGCAAGTACAGACAACTGACAATGAGACGCGAAGCTTTAAAACTTGATTAACGCCCACAAACAAATTTTACAAAAGAGTTTATAAATGATAGATTAGTAAAGGGAGATAATTTTAAGCAGGCTTCTCTTTCCAAAGTTCGAAGCGTGCATTAAGTTGAACTTTTAGCTTGGTTTAAACCACATCTCACTTTTCATTTCTATTAACTAGATTGCTTTGCGATTTACTCTCAACACACAATATAATAAGTCGCATAAAACAATTTTGGAAATAATTCGAGAAAAATCATCGAGAATAATAAATTTTAGCAGATTGATTAAAAAAAAAAAACTACTTAAAAACTACAGACGATACAGCGCTGTCTGTTTTAGCGCTCTCTTGCCGAATCTTAGACTCTTGGAGGCCAATCATTCTGCAGAGAAGGGGAAGAGACTTTGCCGAGTCTGATATGGATGCGGAGAAGCTAAGTAAAAGGGACACGTTGAAACGTGAAGAGAAAGAGAGAGAGAGAGGAAGAGATGCAGCATGCATGCATGCATGCATGCATGCATGCATGCATACATGCACGCACGCGCGCACACGAAAGAAGAGAAAGAAGAAATAAAGGTGGAAGGGGAAGGTATATACGAAGCGGGGAGAGACAGAGAGAAAGAAGAAAAGATGAAGTGAGAGAAAAGGGGGAGGGGAAAGAAAGCCTGGTGTAATGGAGGAACCAGTTTGCGGGTCAGTGCTCCGCATCAACGAGAGGCGCTTCAGCCTCTAGACGCGCGGACGATGCCACCGAGTGAAAGAAGGACGGGGATGGGAGACTCAGTGGGACCCACTGGACCTGTGAAGGACGTGAAAGAGGAAGGAAGGGCCCGCACGTGATAGAGAAATCATTTGAGAAATATTGCGATTTATAGATCAGAGTGATCTGCGCTCTGCAGATGCACATACAGATTTTCATAGCAATAAAAAAAAAAGGAATACAAAGTAATAAGAAAGATTTCAATGTGCGAAAAAAAGGAACAGATCAGTTGTATCTAGACTAACTTGTTTAAAAAAATAATTCACCATCACACCTTTTAACCAGGATATATTCAATCTTATCCTGTCGATATTTAACACATATATTAAACATATATATTAAACATATATATTAAACAAATAAAACAAATCTTTATTATAGTTTATACGATAAAATCTATAATATACAGATAAAAATACATAGAGAAATGAAATATTATATAATTATTATTAGACATACTGTATATACGATATGTCTCGATTTTGAAAAGAGGAGATGACGTAATAAATAAAAATGAATACCACGTGAGAGAAAGAGAAAAAAAAGAAAGAGGAAAAACAATATTTTTCGAAAATATATACCAGTAACGCATAAAACTGGTTCTATTAGCTGGGCGTGTATAGATGCATCGGATTAGCACCTCGGATCCGTATCCGTTGGCATGGGTAGAACATGGTAAAAACAGTTCGACGAACATGACCGAAGGCGCAGCAGCAGTCTTGGGAGATGGTAAGCTCGCGATAAAACACTTGAGTTATGCGCGCGTGCGCGTGCGGTTGGCTTCATATTCCATATGAAGAAAGTTAGTATTTAAAAAAACCTGTAAGATATTGTCGCGCACGATACACCACAATAACACATCAATAACACTAATTCACTTCATTCGATGCAGACCAGACATCCTCGAATGTCTACAAATCAAATATGATTGATCTCACTTTCAAGTCTAATTGATGGCGATAAAGTGTGAAATATATAATAAAATAAAATGCGTTTACGATTGAAATTCGAAAAATTTATTTATTTTTATAATGTAACGTTTGAAGACGATGTAAAATTTTATTATTGTCAAGCTGTAAAATTAGAGAGAATAACTAATTGTATCCGTCTTTTGCAAGCGTGAATGATTATTCACTCATGACATTCGTTCGAAAAAAAATTCTATCGTTGTTCATAACACTTTAAACAGGTCTATGCTAGAAAGCACAACTTGTACACCCCAATGGATTCCCATGTGGAAATAATATACATGTGGGTTACAAACTACAGAAAATTAATGATTTAGAATTATAATCTCGCTTTTATTCATCGTGTTTTCGCTACCAATCACGGATTTTGAGCGACTATTTATAGTATACGTATACTTGACAGATGACGTCACAGGTGACACACATTTTCTAGTGTACTTTTCGGAATTGCTAGAAAACTCAAGGATCGGAAGTGGTGGAGGAAGAGAAAGAAAAAAACAAAAGGGGAATCTTGTGGTTTTGGTCAACCGGTCGAGTTGCCGTGTACGGGGACAATCTCAGAGCCTTGATGACTAACCGCGTGCCCGTCTTGTTCGGGCAAGAACTCGTCTCCCCTACGGCACGTCGCGAATACCTGCCCAGCACTTGCTTCAGCAAGCACCGATCTTTTTACCACCTGCTGCCGCACGATCTTGCGACGTTCAGTGTTGTTTTGTCAGTATATACCGGAACAGCTTAAGACGATTAAAGTTTGTGTACGAGATTCATGACAAACAGAAAAGATTATGTGTTTGTCATTTGTATCATCAGATATACAATGATTTTTATCACTTTATTGTAATAAACATATTCTTGAATATATTTGACATAATAGGTTTTGAAATTTTCTGTTAATAATTGCAAAATTACATGTATGTTTCTAACACTGAAGATGACCTTAATCATAACGTTTGTAATTGTCAGTTATTGTTAATAATAATACGCACAAGTATTTTACCTGCAAATCAATATAAGTTTTAAATGTAAGCCGAAATATTACCATCCAATGTATCGGCTTACATTGCCTTGCATTTTTTATTCATCTTGATTTATTTCTTTGAAGCCTTATTATTCGAGAGAGAGATATTGTTCCATAGTTCAATAAAACAGAATTAATATATATCCCCATATATGAATTTTCAAGTAGTTAAAGAAATGACTGTATGTGTGTATAAAGGCTGGCACAATATAAACATATCAAGAACGACTAGACACTTTAATCGACAGGTTGTATCTTGCATGCCAACGTGCTTGTAGAATCTATCTGTTAGGCACACACGCACACACACAAATCTCTGTTATTAAAAAAAATCTAATCTCTAAAATCTGAAAATCTAAAGTTATAACATCTGATAATTCCATATGAAAGCGTCTTAACGTCTTAATATATGGTCCTACACCATATATTTGTATTCGTCAAGATAAAATATCAAATATATAATATTTCTTATTCTCATACTTGCTACGCAAACATGGTTAAAAATTATAATGCAGATGATAAAGTCTAAAAAATAAGGAATAAAAAACAGCGTTCCTGATTCTTTCTCCATTTACAATACTTCAATAGAATCCGTGATATACACCACTGATGATTATGTTGATGAAATTTAAATATAAAATGTAAAAAATTTCATTCATTTCATAAATGAGAAATGAAAACGATTCTATTTTTGTAAAACACATTCAAATATACATATTGCACGAAAGAAAGAATTTGTTACAAACCGAATCAACATAAATCAGAATTAATGATACCAAGAGAAAAAGTGCTGCAATTTTAATTATCGTTATTTTAAATAAAGTAATTTTTAGTAAAATATTTAAAAGCTTATTTGATCTATCTGCTTTAAGTAATCCTAAAGGGATCATTTCACAATCAGATATAATTATATATATATATATATATATA
>NW_017259349.1:95412-118054 GCF_001594045.1 Atta colombica
CAATTCATTCAAGTATCTTTAAATAACGAAAGCAACAAAATTTTAAGATTTGATATTCAGCAGTTTTTTGCAAAAGAAATATTTAATATTATATTCAATGAAATACACACGCATGTGCGATATTTTATACAGGTAATTAAATATTTAAAACATAAAATCGTACCATAAAAAAAAAGGATATATTCATTCAATTAATTTCGTTAGATTAACGTTTACTACATATTTTAACTTGGATTCAATTGTTTTTTATAGAAATAAAAATCACAAAAGATTGAAAATTGTAGTTAAGACAATGAAAAGACGACATTATATTTGTATGCAAGGAAAGATTATAATTTTAACTGTGATCATAGCAAGTAAATAAAAATGTAAATAAAAAAAGCTAAAAGAGAAGAATTTGGAAGTTGTGAAACTTGTCATCTGCACGAACAGTGAGCTTGTTCTTTATAAATATGTAACAAATTCTCTAGATTAATCGCCACTGCGATTAATAATTTGTTGTGAATTGCGAATATATTCCAACCATCGTTATTCTATATGTATAGAATAACGATAATGACGGATTGGTGCTGGTGATAGTGATGATAGTGATAACGATAGTGATGGTATAGTGGTAGGGGTGGTGGAAGCGAAGATGGTGACGGTGATGGTGGCAGTAATGGTGGCAATGATGGTGATGATTACGATGGTGGTGATGATGATGATGAAGATAGTGATGAAGTAGTGGTGGTGATGGGTGATGGTAATGGTGATACTAGCTATAAAAAGATAAAGAGCGAGAAAACTCGATGAGAAACGAGTGAGGTTTAAAAAGAACGAGTAGAGGAGAGAAAGAAGGGTGTAACTGGGCCAAACGGTAGCTACGTCGCGGTCTAGACACGCCGAACTGTGCCGTTCGGCTTCCCATCATGCTTCCCTCTCGTCTCTCTTCCTCAATTCTCCTTTCTCCTTTTCTCTTCCCTTTTTCTCATCCTTCTCTCTTTCTCTCTCGCTTCTTCTATCTCATCTCTCCTCTGTCCTCTTTTTTTCTTTTCCTTTTCTTTCCTCTCTCATCTTCTTTCTTCTCTTCTTTTCTCCATATCTCACCTCATCGCACTATATCGAGTAAAGAAATTAATGTTTCGTATTTGTCAAACTTTCTCTTTCATTTCATAACAAGGTAGTAATAATAATGAATTTCATCGTCTCTTCCTAGTGACAATGGCACGTTTCGTCAATTAGTTAATTAAATAATAAGCGCAACAACGGTCTCGCATTAATATATTTCCAGTATTAGTGACTTAAACAATAAGAAAAGAACATTTGTTCACATGCAACGTGCGTGCACGCGTGCAAGCATGAAAACACTAATGAAACACGCATCACAATATAAATAAATAGCTATGTAGCAAAATCGTTGAGAAAATGCGAAAATATCGAATAAATTATAATTTTATCAATAAATACATTACTAATGGAGAAAGGCGATATAATAAACGAATGACAAATAATAGAAATAAATATTATCTGATTTCTCTATGCAAGACAAAGGAAGATTATCAATATTTCTTAAACCATAGCTAAAGATAAAACTTAAAAAAATTAATATCGACTATAAAGTGTCTTCGATCAAATAACATAGCAATGTTTATAATACTGTTTGTAATTTTGCAATAATTAACTTTTTCGTAAGATAAGCAAAAACGAACAAAATGAGCTTCAAAACTGACACAGTAAGCAATAAGTAATACCACATATATTCCTATTCTTTTTCTTTCAAAGGAGTCATCTGTACACAAAATACTTACAAGTGAATATATTTTATATAATAAGACTTTCTTAGAATCTTTTCACTTCGATATAAAATATTTTTTGTTAATTTATATATATATATATATTGTATACTGTTTTGCAAGATGTAGACATAACGCGCAGTTTCTTTTTTCTTTTTAAACTTTTTTTTTATATAAATACATGATTGCTTTCATCTTCAATAAGTGACTTCTATTTCTGACACTATACATATACCTATATAACGCAATACTATAAAATTAAGTTAGCTTATGGTCTGTTTTATAGATAGGTGTGCCAGTTTACGCTGTACTCTAATATTTTATATTTAAAACCATATTATAAAAAAAATAAGAAAGACGAAATATTAATAAAACTGATTTAGGAAATCACAAATATGTAAAACGATATTATATTATCAATAATATAGCCTGCACTATTATTAAACTACACAATTTGCAAAAAAAAATTGTAAGAATTTTATTTTCGCATGTGTAGAATTCGTTTTTAGCTGAGTTTACATAGAAATAAGTTAACACAATTAAATATATGAATTACGAACTTCTTTAATTTTACTTCTCTAAACAGGTCATGTTTTTCAGGTCAATATTAATAAAGAGCAATATTTAATTTCCGAAAAACAAGAGAGTTTCTTTAGAAAGCCTATATTAGTATCGATGACTTTCCTTTACAATTGCATATAGTTTAATCATACAAATATATCGTATAATTACGTATATGAGCGTCACCAGGCGCATTGGCACATATTTGACTAGGTCAGTAATATTTATAAATGAGTAATATTTATAAAAGTTTCGAATGTACGTTACTATTATTCTCAAAGATACATATATCAATTTTATATGTGTTAAATGAATGATATAAATGAATGTTATATCTAATTTTAAATAAAATTATCACATCTGCACTTTATTTTTATAAATATTTATAACCAATAAAAGGAATCATTTGTTTTTTGTTCAGAATTATTGAAACTGTGCTTCGTTATACAAACTTTTAAAATCGTCCTAGCTTATAATATATAAATCAATAACGCAACTATTTTCGAATAAAATAATAATATATAGGAAAAGAAATTGAAAAAGTTTTACGAGAGAGAGAGAGAGAGAGAGAGAGAGAGAGAGAGAGAGAGAGAGTGTGTGTGTGTGTGTGTGTGTGTGTATGTGTGTTTACTTTAGCCTCGATTTTGAATTAAGCGTCCATGTCATACTACTGTTATGGCGAATATTATAGCGAATATTATGGCGAATATATTTCACTTTTTGATAAATTCACTTGGCATTCGCGAGAATTAAAAAGTAAACAAATGGGATCATTCAATGTGAGAAGGAAATATACACATTTATTAATATTACGAAATAAGGAGTTTCTCAGTCACTTCATATCGTCTTGAATAAACATCGTCATGATTTCAGTCAAATTTTATTTAAATTATAAACGTGGAAATCATGATGCTATATAGCGTCAAATTAACAATATATAATTTCAAAAAACCATTATTTTAGTCTAAATTAACGATATATTGAATAGGAGCAGTGGCGACTTAAATTAATTAAGGTTAAATTTAATACTATAGACACTAGATACTATAGATTTAATAGAAAAGTAATGTACATGTGCTCTGTAAGTATAAAAATAATTGTATAAAAGCATATTTCTTTATAGACAAATATACATTTATTTGTCCTATTTTATGATAATTTCACATAACATGGGCCTTTGTTCCACTTTCTCTATTATTAATCACATAAACTTGTGTTATTTTTTTACACATTTTAATTAAAAAACTTATAAGATGTTTTTTTTTGATGTACTACTGATTTGATGTAGCTAACTAATATTAGAAAACACAGCTGTATCGCTCAAAACAATCCTAAAAACAATCTACTCAATTTGAGACGTCCATCCATATGTTTATATATTGAACATAATGCACGACTCACAATTTTAAAATGGCATGATAGTCGAAAGCTAAAGAAATAAAGGACAATTCGACATTATTAAGTACCTTCAAGATTTATATTTTCTTTAAATGAATAATTTTCTTTAAACGCACGCGCGTGTATGTGTGTGTGTAGAGTTGCACACTTTGTCTATTATAAAATCTATTCGTACGTATATATGATAATCTTTAAAATCTTATTATAGTAGTATTTCTACCATTTCTTTAGTTCATCCAAAAAAAATTTGAATCTTACATATATTTTATTTAGATCAATCTGTATTAGGTGGTATATGTTGGTCATCTATCAGTAACGGACGGTGTAAGGAACTTTTATCGCAAAGTATCACGAGAGAAAATTGTTGCGCATCTAATGCAGCAGCAGCGACTGCTTATTCTGATGAGGATCTGGATAGTGGAAGTCTCTTCTTCTGGAGAGTTCTTGGTGGAGGTGTGCAGTGTCGCCCTTGTCGAGGTACACAAATATAAGTTATATTACACTTCATCTTCAATCGAACAATAATAATCTAAAAAAGTAGTTTTACTCTCATTTGTGATTTTATCTAAAATACTATATTCTTTCTTTCTGCGTACGTGTGTGTAATGTGCGTAATTTCAGTTATTAAAAGAAAAAAAGCAAAAATTCTTTCTCCATTCTATTATTTCTGTGCACTTAACTAGTAATAATCACGTTATCTTAAACATAATCGTTATACGTAAATGTACACAGATATGAATCGTTTTTATTTGATACAGAGAGTTGCGCGGAAGTGAGGTGCGAAGAAGGAAAAAAGTGCATAGTACGTAGAGGAAGACCGAGATGCGTGTGTAGTCCAGAGTGTAAAGCACCGCGTGGTGGTGGACCGGTCTGCGGAACGGATGGCAAGAGTTACAAAAGTCTTTGCAGACTCAAAAAGCGAGCTTGCAAGAAGGGCAGTCATGAACTCTCGGTTGCCTACAACGGCCACTGCCAAAGTAAATATGTATAAATCAATTGATTGTCTCAGTATTTTTTTGTAAAAATATTTTGCTTCTCTTTTTTTGAAATTATCAAATATTTAATGACATTATTCGTTGGTATTATTCCTTTCGCAGAAATGACAATTATGTTAATATTAAGAGTGTGTATCACAGGGCATATAAATGCAATAAAATTGAAGAAATCCGGTGATCATTTGTCGATATAATAATTGTTTCATATTTGATTCTCGTAATTTAATGATCGCACGTGTAAGAAAAGAATACTTTCATTTTGTAAAATACCGAAATGTTGATGAAAAATAGAAAATATGCGCTCGATACATCGACATAATAATACCAAATGTTTTAGTATTAAATATCGTTTACAATCTCTCTTGTACAGTTTCTCTTTTTACATGTCTCAAGTTGCTTGCATTTAAAAATGTAATATTATATAATGCAATAATATTAATGTAATTACGTAAATAAATTAATATAAAGTTTAGAATGAGCTGAACAGTGAAAAATGCAAACAATTAATATGCCAAAGCTAAGAGAATAAATTATAGGACATACTGAATAATTTAAATTTAACACATTTCTGGAAACCTCTTGAGATTATTTTAAATTAATTAAGTGATTTGAATCATGTAATTAAACGAACAGGAAACAGGACACAGCTAAGTGAACGAGAGCACGTAATTATCGGTAGAAACCAAATGGCTGGTGACTAATTGTAAGGATAAAAATAAAGAAAACCAATGCGTCTATCACGGAGGTAGTTTACGACTGTGCGTAATAACGTGCAAAGTGTCGAGCAGGTTCGTGCGCACGGGTTCGGTGCGGCCAAGGTCGGAGCTGTCTGCTGGATCAGAACCTAAGTCCTCACTGTGTGAGGTGCGCTCGCAGGTGCCCCCAAGCACTCCCGCATCAGGTCGCCGGCGCACGCCCCGTCTGTGGAGCCGACGGAAACACCTACAAGAGTGCCTGCCACCTGCGACTCGCCGCTTGCCGCGCAGGTCGCGCCATTCCCGTCGCTTATAAGGGTCATTGCAAACGTAAGTTTCTCTCTCTCTCTCTCTCTCTCTCTCTCTCTCTCACGCACACACGCACGCACACACGCATGCACGCACGCACGCACGCACGCACGCACGCACGCACGCACGCACGCGCACACACACACACACACACACACACACACACACACACAAATTTATCCTTCTTCGAACATTTACAAAGTTTCTTTTTAAAAGTCATAGAGAATAACATAAATAAAGATCTATTGCAAAGTTGTGACAAGCATACACGCTTTTTAATTATTCTAAAATTATAACAGTCAAATATATACAAAAGCAAGAACTTTTTAATTTGCTTTGCATAATTGATCTGCAATATTTTGTAAAATATCAAGAATATTGCAGATGAACTATTTATTAATTTGAACTATTTATATTTTAACAATTAACAAAATTTTTAGTGATAAAATAATAAAAACGCTCCACAGCTGTTATAATTTGACAAAGATGATACCTATAGGAAGACATGTAGGTGATTATAAATAAATAAAAATAAAAGCAAAAAAATTAGTTTTATTGATGAAATAAACGAATAGTCAATTGGCTGCTGCTTTGCATCGGAATATGTCTTATTGTTTTGCGCAATGTCGACAAAATCTCACAAGTATTCTATTTATTCCATCTACAGCAGCCAAAACACGATATCTTTAAATGAGAAATCTATGAGAATAATAAAATAGGAAATCTTTAGCGTCGCATTCAATAAAACATTGTTTTTGTTTCCCCTTACACAGTTTCAAAATGTGTATTGTTATTAAACTAAAGTTTGTAAATATCATATTTTTTAAATTGATATCTATCCTACATACTTTATAATTATCAATATTTGTTTTTTCAATAGTATTCTTTTCAATATTTTTTAATTTTAATCTTAGAACACAATCGATGTATCGAATATTGAAGAATATAATATTATTGCTGAAACGTAAATTTTACGTACAAAGAAATAGACTACCTATTGATGCAACACAAGTTTTTCACACATTTCACACTTTTAATAAAATATTTTTTGTCTAAACATTTGTAAACACAAATAATTTAATTATTAAAAGGAAAGAAAGAATTTATGGTTATGAAAGAATTTATGGAATTTATGGTTACTATAAATTCAATCCTGAAATGATATAGAATATGCAGTTCAATTGTGCGTGCGTGCGTGCGTGCGTGCGTGCGTGCGTGCAAGATCTCCATACAATAAAATAAAATAAAATATACAATACAAATAACAATATAAATACTTGAAAATTGAAATCGGAAAAATTTTATCGATCACGTTCTCTATTACGATACCAATCACTAAGGAGTCCAAACTGAGAGTAATAAATAGAATTTTTTTTTAAAGCTTGTCTTTGCTTGCTTTATCTTTTAACATGGCAAATTGTATCTCCTAATGACTATTGGAGGTACAATTTAACGATCAAAGACTTCGCTCACCTGCACTTGAATGTATCAATACTATCGATTCTAATCTTCTTAACTATTCAATTATTACTATATTATAATATTAACTTGTATGATCTGAAATCTATTTACTTTTTATTTTCATCACACAGAAGACATTCTTAAATAATTATCTGAAATTTTCATGACTTTAAGATTATTTCAAAATTAATGATCACTTTATAAAATCCATAATTAAGCGATAGAAAATGGATAACTGTAAGATATGACCTATGCTGTCGTGTTTCTCATGAATGTTTTCTATCACAAGACGAGAAGAGAAAAGAGAAGTAAAAATAAAAAAAACATCAGAAGGCAATTCCAAGATCGTTCCAGGAAGTTCATCGACCGGGATGCGATCTGCTGGGTTGCGAAAGAGAAAAAATTATTTTAAAAAGTGGAAGGAAAAAACGAGAGATAAAAAGCATAATTTTTTGTTCATTCCCGTCGATCGAAACTGCTGTGAACCCTCAACTTGGAACACGACACGATCGCTGATTATCAATCAGATTGACAGATTCTTTTCCAGGAGATCATATCAGGCATCTTTCAAGGAATATCACGCGATCCACACGACCACCTGGCGCTTTGATTATATTTCAAATAGTGTTCATTATATCATAGACACGCAATTATTACTCTAAGAAGATTTATTAATTTCTCTCACAAAATTAACTTTGAAACACAGATAAAAGTTAATTCGTTAATTTTAGTTTCTATTTGATTTTTTTTAACATTTTTTTATATCTGATTTTTAATTGCTCAGTATATAAATTTTTATAATAGCAACAATAAACAAAAAGAGTCGCGAATATGAATCTAGAATGTGTAAAGAAAAGTAGTATCGTTATGTATAACCGCAAGTGTAATCAACGCACGTTAGTATGCTTATAAATATATGTCTTTACATCATCCTTCTGGTCATTTAACGAACTAATTAACTAATTAAGTTTAACTAACGCACGCACTTATTTATTATACATATTTACTATATATTTGTGCCATTTTCACATATACGCATATAATAAACGTATATAATATGCTTACGCAATGAGTACATATGAAAATCCAAGACACGATCTTTTACATTTTCGACACTTATCTTCGTACTCTCGCACTTTTTGTCCCCGATTAAAAATAACTCAACTACAAGAATTCATCATGTATCGATTAGGATTCTCTACAGAGAATGAAAGTTCAAATTCGATTATTATTTCATAAGAAATGCGACCGTGAAATCAGATCAGTTTGATAATTGGTGGAAAACTGTGGAAGCTGAAGAGATTTGTTGTTAATTATAAAGATATTATACACACTAAAAGTATTGAGCATATAAGATACCATGTATAAAGATTTTAACAAGTATTGTTTATACAATATTATATGAAAGTAATTATGCAGGATATTCTGAGAAGGCTCATGATGGAGGTTCTGCTTTATCATTACATGACGTCTCGCAAGACGATTACATCAAGCATGCCTAACGTGTACTCTCTTTTTAGAATCTCAAAAAAAAATACAATATAAAGCAAAATAATAAAAGATGTCTTTTCCGTCGTCAAAACATTAATAATTATAAGATTATATATTTCAAATTTGAATTTTAACTGCCTTTTTGATCTAAATTAAAATTTTATTGCCATAAACGCTTGATAAAATGCTTTCAAAGCATAGCCATTCAATAGTTCTTTTGTACTTTTATTTATTTGCACGGTAATCTCTTCGCAAAATCATTACAAAATTATTATAAAATAATATGTATTTAAATATTATATATCTTCATTCTTGTTGTCAATAACATTGCTATTACATTAATATTCAGTTTTATCTTTTAATAAATTTAAAAAAATCTTGACTCAAAAAATTACTTAAAATTAGATTTGTAAAAAAAATATCTGTAAAAATATCTTATGAATGCCAATTCCATATACAGCAAAATGTCCCGAAATTTAAGGATAATATTACTGCAACATGGAACTTTATAAAAAATTGAGTAATAAAAGTGTAAGCCATTTTTTCCGTAAAGTAATTTTTTAAGTATAAATGGTTAAAGTTTGACAAAAACATTAATTAAAAAGTCATATCATATGATAGTGTGCATACAGCGGCAATGTTTTGTTCCTTTATTATTAGCTGCGTTCAGCAGAACGTTTATTTTGTAATTGTTGGAAGTTTTCTTTGCACTGATTGGATTATACTTTTAGATCTGGATGAATAATCCTATTTCAGACAATCATAAAACGATTGCAAAATTGTTGTGTTGTGCTGAACACAGTCATTATTAAATATTATTATCCTCGAATTTCGGGGAATACACCCTATATATCTATTAAAAGAAACTATTAAATAGTCTAATGACTTATTGTTTAATGATTTAAATACTTTCGATACTACTTTGCGTTTTGTCTAAAATTTCATTTTTTGTGTTAAAGATGGCGTAGTCTGTTGAAACAATGACAACGTGTCTTCAATGTATCATATTATAAGCTACTCTATAAGATGTTAAAAAGTCTTTTTTTTCATCATCAATTTATATATTAAAAAAAACTTAATATTCAAAGTGCTTTATTTAACTAGAGACAAACAAAATGCATTGTTTAAAGGCGCCTATGATATGATTAACGTATGCCAACATGAGCAAATATCATACACGTATATATGTACATGACATAATTATCTATATTGAATGTAGATCAATGTTTAATGAATGTGGACGAAGTTGGCATATACGTCTGGCCATATTGTCTGGAGGTGCCTTTATATTTTTAGCAATTGTTTAGCAATTTTGTTTAACATTATACATCCTATTAATTGGCATATTATTTTCTGTAAAATACGTAGTTTCCTTTCTTGGCTTTCTTTCTCGGTTTTTGAAAAATTTTGGATGTCTCTAATTAAAATCTCTTTTTAAATTCGATACTGAATAACAATATTATGACAATTGATTGCACACGCGCGTGTTTAATGAAAATTGAATATTTCATTCAGTTTTTTTTATAAATTTATATGTCATAAATTTAATTGGAAAAGTGAAAGTTGGTTTCTTTGCAAAGCATTTATTAAATTTATTTTTTAAGTGCTCTGTTTTATTTCAAAAAATTATTTCTATCATTCGGTATATTAATAAAATTTAATTAAAATTAAAGGAAAAGCTATCTATCAAAAAATAAACGCGAGATTGAGTAATGCTCTTGTTTAAATGTTTCCAACTGCAAATCTGTAAAATGTTCTCTCTCTCTCTCTCTCTCTCTCTCCCCCCCCCCCCCCCTCCTTTTCTCCTTCTCTTTTGTTTTTCAAAAAATTCTCCTTCACCTTCTGGAAACAGGTGAATCGCACGACCGTAAGGTTATCAAGATCAGTTTATATTAATTCAAAAATGAGATAAAGAAGAGTCTGCGTTAGACGCAAATAAAGTGGAGTATATATCTTGGAGTATATATCTATGTATATGGAACATACCGTACGAGTTCTTTCTAGAACTCAAAAATAAAAGGAAGAGAAAAGAGAAGAACGTTGAGGATCGAAGAGAATCGTGTTGTTAGAACGATGGAGAAGTAACGAAGACAAGAAGCGGCAAATGCAAATCGAAGAGAGTAAAAAAAAACGAAGAAGGAACAGAAAGAAGGAACAGAAGATGAAAAAGAGAAGACGAGACAGAAAAGTATCAAAATAAAAGGAAAAAAGGGGAGAGAGTAAGGCGGAGCAGGGCGAGTAAAGTTTGTACAAGAAACCGCAGCAGCCCTCCACGAGTCTGTATGGACACAGTCCCCGGTAACAGTATTCAGTATAACGCCATACACTGACACGGTACAGCTTGGCGAGGCCACGGACGTCTGACCAGTGCCAAGCACCGCGCTGTCCGTGCCAAGTTCGTCTTTTTTTATTAGACTCTGGCACAAGATTCTACCGTCTTCCTTTCTCTTTCTCTCTCTCTCTCTCTCTCTCTCTCTCTCTCTCTCTCTCTCTCTCTCTGTTTTTCTTTCTCTCTTCTCATTGGTCGATGGACCGATATCGTTTCGTCTTGCTCTACTGTTTCCCTCCTTCTTCTCACAACCATATCAACATCCACGTGTTCACGTCTCAACATCGACATTCACCGCTGCATGCCTCCAGCTGAATACTTCTACATTGCGAATCAGCTCTCTCGCCAGCGCGCCATGGTGCCACCCCACCAGACCACCGATCTTTTACCTCTTAACACATCTCGCTCCCACTCATTATGTTTTTCACCTCGCGCCACTTAAGTTTCTACATCTATCCCCATAGCGATGTCGTAGTCATGATGCTCGATACTGTAAACAATCCACGAAAGAAACCTTTGCTGATTTGCAAACTATATGCACGTCGTGACTATACTTTACATATCCTCGTGACAACAAAACGATTCCGCGGACGATACTCGTGCGCCAACGGCGACTATCAATGTCGTGCTACTTTTCTTAAGTACCACACGTATTGTACATATATACATTTGCTGAAGTACTAAACTCTTTTTAGCGTTTTCGTTGTACTTTCAATTGCATTGTTCTTTTTTGTAAACAATTGATTTGGTATCATCCATGATGAAGAATTACGATATTTTATCTAATAATAAATAACACTTGTTTCGAACTTAATATTATAATTACCATCGCTTTACACATATTATATAATAGTTACACGGTTATTAGACAATTCTGCAAACCAATCATCAAATCAATCGAGCAAAAATTTATTCGTAATTACTTTAGCATTGCCACATGTTGACATGTTGCAAGTGTACTAAGGAAAAGACTTGTTTTTATACAGCATGCATTATTATGTTCCTTTCGCGAACACTATCAAATATTCCTTGTAAATATTATAAATGATTGTAAATTTAATAATAAAGAATTATGGGGTGATAAGTTGCTTCTATTGTAACTTAACTGCTCATAATGTACTAATACTACGAAATAGACAATGGTGAAAATTTCAAATTTTAGTTATCCTCAGTTAGGATATCTATCAAAAGAATATTTATCAAATAAAACGTTGCGTTTGATTGTTGATAGCGAAATTTTAGATTTATGGATGAGTTTTTGGTGTCTTATCGTGAGAAATAGAAATCACTTTAGTTGTCTTGCCTTAATTCTGACACTCCTACAGATAGAATTGTATGATTTCTCAAATTCGGATATCGAATGGAATGTATTTATATTATAGAGCTTAATATTCCTTTAATAGATTTATAACTTTCAAGTATATACATATATGTATACATTTCCAGCTTATATTTTTTTATATACTTACTCTATAGTATAGTTTTACATATACTTGCTTTTTTTTCTTTTCTTTCAGATATAATATATTTATACAACATATAATATATTTATAAAATGTTAAAATGTATAAGTATTTGTGATCACAAAGTAAAACTATCTATACCGACTTAAAAATTTGAAATAAATTGCCTAGTAATTATTCGGAAAATGAATAGGAGTTTGTACAATGTTCTATAATGAAATTAACTGACGAAAGTGACGAGTCAAAGTCGATTAATCCATATTAAATGTATAGCATAATTAGTTCATCAAAATTGAATTGTAGATTACTTCTACTGTGTGCAAAATTGTTTATTTTCTACTTATACACACACACACACACACACACACACACACACACACACACACATACACACACACACACACACACACACAATAATTATTATTTCTTTCTTTAGCGGTACAAGGGTACATTATTCCTACCTCATTGTCAGTGATATTTTCAATCTGTACATACACTTGAAACTTGAGTTCTCCATAGCAATCTATAATATATATTGACAATCTCTTTTTTTGGCCCGTGAAAACGAATTCTCATGCGAATGAAAAAAAGTAAAAAGAAAAGCTAACGATCACCGCGAGGTTCAGAGGATCAGCATGGTATATGTAGTACGTGTGTGCGACGAAGAGGTAAATAAGTAAATAAAACAGCCGGTTTAGCGACGAGGTGTCGCGATGCAAATAATCGTCTTTCTCCGATTCGAGGATCCGAGGCGCGAAAGTGCACGCATCTGTAAATATACATACGGCAATACCTATGCTCACGGAACGTATATCAACTTTTCTCGAACCTCGTCACATCTTCTTGTCTCCTCCTACCTTTTCCTTCGTTCTCCCCTTATATAGTTCCGCAATATCTTATACTCTCTTAAAGCTTTTTCATTGTGCGGTCGTTTATTTTTGTCACTGAAGGCATTAAGTAATTTGCTTATTTTTTCGACTCGCCAATGCAATGGAGGATTCGTACACGTATTGACATCATTTCTCATCCGTCAATACTTGACGCGGTTCTTACATGCCATGCTGACGGCAAATGATGCGGTGCGATGAGAATTATCCGGTTGTCGCATGGCAAATTATGACTGCTGACAGAGACGGAAATGGATAATGGCATAGAAGAATAAAATTATAATCGAGAAGAGAAATATCATTTCTATGATACCGTTAGAAACGTAAAAAACGTTACATATATATGTATAAATATGGATAACTGTTATCATTACGAGCGCAATTACAAACAATAAGTTACAGAGAGAAAGAATGAAATATATTTTTAATTGTATCTATCTACTTTACACATAACTCATAATAACATTACAATACATCCAACATTTGCAGTCTTATCATATGTCTCCTGCACTTGGATGATAGTTATTAAGATAATGTTATAATAAACATGAAACATGTTTTTTATCATGTTGTTTTATCATAACGCTATCATTTAGATCATAATGTAATTATCAGATTAGAGAAAAAGATATATGACGTCAAAAAACCTTTTTCCTTTAAAGGAGTTCGAAAGCAAATGTAAAATCAAAATTTCTCTTATTCTATTTTTTAATAGTTTTATTGTTCCAGTTTGAATGCACAATTATATTATACTTAACACTAGAACCGCGGATCTAAATGAACTCAATCGCAATTCAAGGTAAATCTGACTTTTTATGAGGGAGGGTTATCATCATAAAATTATTTGTAATTAATTATGATTATTTATGAAAAATCACAAAAAATCTAAAGCTCCACGTATAAATCCAAATTGGAAAATTTGTGTGTGTGTGTGTGTGTGTGTGTGTGTGTGTGTGTGTGTGTGTGTGGGTGTGTGTGGGTGTGTGTGTGTGTGTGTGTCTGTCTCAGATGGATCAAAAACGGTTCTAATACTACAAAAGTTATCTATTGGAAGAGACTATACTTATATATAATAAAACGAAACTATTCGATATTGATCTGAATTGCTTTTTAGTGTGTATAAATATATGTATAAATATGTCTTTGATTCAATATAAAATTTAGAGTGAGAAAAAAATAGGTTGCGCGCGATTTTTGATGAAGTAATACTATATTATCATATATCATATAGCACGCATTTGATGAGTAACCTAACTTAACCTAACGACGATTACATTTAAATTGTGTGATGCAATTCGAGCGTTGACAATGTTATGTCAATGCTACGTTAGACTGAATGCCCAATGACTTTTTTGTATATATATATATATATATATATATATAGTATATAATTGCATTACTTTTCTTCTTTTATATTAAAATCTACATTCGCGTGTCAAAAATCAGAGTTAAAGTAATCTGAGTTAAAGTAATCTGTTGCCAATTTATTATTAATTAATACTCACGTTAAAAGTAGACCATTAGCCTAAAAATAAGTAGTATCACACATCGTATCGTTTTATCACGATAGAAATCACGTTTGCGAATGAGTCAATGTCACGAAATTGCCAAGTGACAAAGATAGAATAGGTCTTAACGATTGATTTAGGGTACACTCGCTTTGGCCGTTGTAAGCTTTATTTTATTCTTATCTTTATCGCTCTTTATCTTTATGCAGAAGGAAGATAGGATAAAACTTAAGCGAGAGCGAACGCACTTCTAGTCTTTTGTATTCTCTCTGCACACAATTTCGAAATACATACAGATCAAAGAGGTTAAAATTAGATAAAACACAATTATTTGCGCAGTTATTTAAAAAAATGTGCTTTTTTCCAACAAACATTTGGATATAGAACGGAAAATATATTATAATTATCTTTTGTAAATATTATAAAAACTATTGTACTTTATAGAAGGAATATATGGAAAACTGACCAATTAATTTTAAGTAATATCATATATCTATAATATGATTTAACGAATATTTAACAAAAAAAAATATGCAGAATGATTACTTTAATATGGTAGCAGTAAATATATTAGTGATTTATCAATGACTGTTTGCTGCGATCGATCTTAACGCATTTACTCTGGGTATCTATCATGAAACTTTATCTCTAGAATGGAAAGTGAAAATTTTAACCATTAAAATTAATGGAGAAATTTTTCACTTTTCACTTTTCAGCCTAGGAAAAAAGTTTTATGATTGATAACTTGATTGAATCAATAGTTGTAAAACATGCGGTAATGGTGCTTTCAAGGTGCTTGTAAATTGATAAATTTCCCCTATTAAAAAATCAAAGTAATTTTCAAGTTATTTGATTTTGACAGAAAGCGCAGACTGTACCAAGATACGCTGTAGAGAGGGCCAAACTTGTTTATCCGAAATGAAGTCTGGACGACCACGTTGCGTGACCTGTATGTATCGTTGCCCCCGGAAGCGGGAGCGCATCCGGAATAGGACGCATCGTGACAGAGATCGAGAGCGAGATCGAGATCCGTCGATGACCATGTTATGTGCGACAAATAACATCACCTATCCCAGCTGGTGTCACATTATCAAGGACGCCTGTGTTACTGGTTTCGTTCTTGAAACACGGCACGCGGGCCCTTGTAACGCTTACGACACGGCTCCCTTTTATATTGGTGAGTTAATAATTATATTAATCAAATTTTGTGTAACGCACGTAACGAAACTGCTACCGTTTGGCAAACTGTCGAGATATTTGAATTTGAATGAATTGTTAAAGAACATGGAGTATTGCCAGAAATTTGATCTCAATATAATTTCAATGTCGATAAGACATTGTCGGCGGAACGATTCAATAATAATGAAATATAGACAAATTAATTGTCATTGTAAAATGTCGGAACAGTGGAACATTTCGGATATTTTTCGAATATTTTTTGGACAATGTGATGTGAAATAAGATAATGTGTCTTAGAAACTTAAAAAGTCAGAGATCTTATTGAATTGTTGAATGTAGCACAACATATGTCTAAATATGTACTTATAGCAATGTGCCGTACATAGCGTTGTAGTTTAGCCATATTTATTTTATATGTATATCTTTCTCTGTGAGGTGAATGAGTCATGTCACTCGCGTCGCAAACGCCGAGTTGTAATTCGTTCTAGTTACAATCATTCAGTATGGAATTTGTGTTGCTTGCGCACGAATCACGTACGATATACATACCTACTGCCTACATAAGTAATGCCTGTCGAACGCATTCGATCGTGACATAAAAACATAGAGAAGGGGGAATATAGAGAGATAAATTTCTAAAATTCAATGGCTATCGCATTTCCTATCCATTATCGCACTAAAGCGATAATCATCGGTGGATTGTTTAACAATGTTATTAACAATCTTAAATTATACATATATTGAACTGATCTACTGAAATTCTTTTCTCAATAACAATTCAAAATATCAATTATCTAACTGCTGAAGAATAATACTTTAGATAATATGTTTAATCATTCAAAGAAAATTTAAATAATGAATTAATAAATAATAAATTTCATCTAATATTGTCATCCATGGTTTTTCATCGTCTTTCCACGGCCTTCTGTCAGATTGCGTGATTTGTGTGTACATCATAAAGAAATCTGCTGCATGTTGTATAAAAAAAAAGAGATAATTCTGTTTCCATTTCAATCGCTTTCAATTGCGTTTTATGAGAATAATTCATTTTATGAAACAATTATTTACAATTTATTTACTACGATTTCCTGTATACATTAATTTTATAATTTCAGAATAAAAGAGCAATTGTAATTTAATATGTTAATAATATCGCTTCATAATACATCATATTTATACATAACTTAATATTGTCAACTTTGATTCAATCACAGATTTGAAAACATGTAAATCTAATCGACTATTGTATCATCGATTAAAGAGTGGCATATTTCTACAAAATTGGACAAAGCTAGGCATGCCCGTGAAATAATTACTTCTCAAGCAGTTTCAAGAAAATCATTTTCATGTCCCAATAAGAGAGAGAGATTACTTATATAACTTAATAATTACATTTTCTCTTTCTATGCAATGTCATTTATTCCTTTCCTGGCACAATAAGCAATAATTTTGAAAAATGTAAGCGATTCCGATTAATCATAAATCATTATTGGCCCGAATGTATTATTAATCCTCAATCACAAAACTATAAAAACTCATCCTAATCTACATTATTTATATTTTAGACCCGAAGTTTTTTCTCTCACAAATTTCAATGATTTTAATTAATTTTTTTTTGTTTAACAAAACGCCAAACTATTGTATATAAAATTCAAATCTGTAAGCAAAAAAATTTTGATCACAATGGCTGCGTTCAGCAGAGAAAACTAATCAATTAGCGCTTAGTGATACTTTAACAAGATTATTTCCTACATTTAGAACGAGAAACTAAAGGTAAGAACCAATCGTAAAAGATTTACCTACTAAGCGTTAATTTTCTCTGCTGAACGCAAATAAAAATTTTGTAAAGAAGAAAAGTGTAAAAAAAGAGTGTTCAAAAAAATCAATCTTTACGAAAAAAAAAATCAAAAAACAAAACTAAATATCATCTTAGAAAGAGGACATCATAAACTTTTTAAGAAGAAAAATATCATAACATTTAATCTCAAAAGTACAATTATTTATCAGTGGGTGAAGTATTTTAATTGAAGTATGATTTCAAAACAAGGCATGACATCATCATAGAATGGTATACTCTCAACTTTTCTAAAAATGATCCATCATTTCTGTTTCTTCTCCTAACTCATGCTCTTTTACTAAAAAGGTTAAGTAAAAATGTCAGCATTACAAAATAGTAAAATATTAATTTTATTATTAGTAGGAATAGTAGTTTCTTATATATATATATATATATAATATAGTCAGTCTGAACTAAACTCTTTATCTAAAATAAACAGTAAACATCTCTAGCTACTGAAAGTTAAAATCCAAATGTATGTAACAAGAGACAGATGTTTAAAAACGTCTCAGGTTATTATGACCCAATCTCTATAACGTCGGATTAAATTCGCAAAAAAATTCGTCTCTTTTTATTTATGATTTTATTCTACCAAAAGTAAACACATCTAACGGTCGTCTTTCACGCTTTTAAAAGACACGTTTTCCATAAATAAAACTATTTTTTCATTAAATATTCAATTTCAAATATTAGTACAATAAAAAACTTACAAATCTAATAGCTTAAGTTCGGAAACATTATCCGAGTGACCTAATGAGTTAGTGTATCGTTTTGTCCTTGGTTTTTATCCTTGTTATTTATCCAATGTTAAATAAGAATAAGATAATAGACAGGAGTATCTGAGTAACATTTCCGCAGTCCTTATATAATACATCGTCCGTCCATCCAAATAACCCATCTTAGATTTTTCAAGCGTCCCGTTTGAATATTCAACATAAATATAAGTAAAAATTGCCGTACGGCGATTATTAGAGGAGAATTCAAAGTGAATTTAGCTGTAATTCTAAATCCTGGTGTCAATCATACAAAAATACCAATTAATTAATTAAAACTTTTTTTTTATAAAAAAGACTCATTGATGTAGTTGAGAGTTAATTACGAATATTAAAACAACAAGAAGAAAGGAATTTGAAATTCGCCAAATATTTTATCTTTTTACAGAGGAAGACAACACTTCGAGCAACTACGGTGTTGATCTGGCGGACGAAGATACAAAAGTGAGTGATGATTACGCCAAATCTCCTTATGGAGATTTACGCCTCCATTCTGTACCGTTCTTGTAGCTTTAGCGTTTTCATAGTTTAAAAAGCGACATTCAACGAGAAGTTGACAGATAGTCGTAACGCGATTTGATTCTTTAGTTTAGAAATTTAAGTGGATCCTAAAATCGTCTATTTTATCGACTTAATAGGATTTACACACATACAATTTACATGTCATTAATATATCACTGCATATTACATACTACATCAATATCTCATGAACACTTACACATATATATAAATTTTCGTAAAACATTTTCGTATCGAATTGAAAACTCGATGTTATTATTTGTTCGTGTAAATTATTGTAAATGTTACAATTTCGTAAGTATAAATTATAAAACTTTTATTCAAGCAAATATTATGATATTAACGGTTCTATACACCATATTGTATACTAGGAAATTATAAGGAAAATTTCAACTTTAAGAAACTTTCCGTTCTCCAGTATAAACTCCAGCTCACAGACATGTATTAATGCGTACACTTTAATTCTGGAAAAAGATTTTCAAATTTGTAAAGAAGAAAAAAGTACGACAGAAAAAGTATTATGTTTAGTCGGTAAAATAGATAGCTTTAAGATTCTCTTAAGGGGATGCTGGAGTGACTGTCGATTGATATGATAAAACAAATTCTTAATTCAAATAAATCATAACGACATATTAAATAAAAGGTTACATGCATTAAGTAAAACAATACATATATTAAGGCTCAATTTTATAATTCATGATTAACACTTAAGCGAGATTCAACTTATTCCTCATCTCTTTCCAATTCAAAGTTGAATTGAACTTCGATTAAGAGTTAATCGTGATAGTTGTGAGGTTGGGCCTAAGTAGAAGTACATTACATACATTGAGTAAAACATTACATATATTTTTTTGCTGTTATATCCTATATATCGCATGAATACTAGCTTAGAGAGCACAGAGTTGTCTAAAAGATGACTAATTTGTTATAAAGATGTCTTTTAGTGAAAGAATATAGTAATCGACGAAAAGATAACTAAATAGATGTCACACTGCTAGTCATCTTTACAGCTTTTTATCCATATGATAATTAAAAGATGACTTCTGTAGATATTTTTTAGTCGTTTTTAAGATTTCTTTTAGTTTTTGTATTTTGACATATTTAATAACATTAGATTCCTGAATTAATTTTTACCCAAAACTAGACGAAATTGTATGACTGTTAATATACATCTTATTTATGAGTCCTGCAATGTTTGCCATGTGCAAAAGCCATTATCTTTCATAGTCCCCTACTTTGGGGACTCGCTTCTAAAAAATATTTCATTAGTGTTCATTAGAAGACGAATAAAATTTCTCATAATGTTTGCATTTTTTATTCTGTTCTGTATAGTTTTTAAACAAGAGAAACTAAACTCTATTGCGTCTGTCTGATAGCAATCTTACATACTGCGGTGAGTGATGAAAAGTATCAAGTGGAAAGATATTTTCTTTATGTTACTTTTTTGATAATATGAAAAGATATCTTTTAGTTGACTTTTCACTTTGCCGAAAAGATACACAAAACAACCAGAAAGATGACAAAAAGACATTCTTTTTAAATTGTTTTTTCGATAAAACTAAAAGACATTTTATAAACATCTTTTCGTCTTGTCGAAAAGACAAACTAAAAACGATATCTTTCCATCATCTTTTAGATATCTTTTCGATTTGTCGAAGACAACATTTCGTTATTTTTCAGTATTTTGTGCTGTCTGGAAGATTATGTACACTCAGA
The DNA here is from genome assembly GCF_001594045.1 of Atta colombica. NCBI lineage: Eukaryota > Metazoa > Arthropoda > Insecta > Hymenoptera > Formicidae > Atta > Atta colombica. The sequence goes on from NW_017259349.1 coordinate 116,306, forward strand.
TCGTACTTTTTCATTTTACTTCTTGTAAGCTTCAAATTCATATAATTTGAAGATCTCACTATATTCTTTACATTATTAAAACGTAATAGAAATTACTTCTTGTTTGGATATACATATACTTGGATTTTATTTAATGCTTATATCATGTGAAGAATAACCTACATAATAACAGAAAACTATATAATTTACAACATTTTTTGTTTTTCATACAGGTTTGTAATTTACCACAACTATTTGCACATTTTCTTTTATTTTGGAGGATCTTTTATTTTGTATAAGGAAAACGAAGAAAATGAAAAGTGCGAAATGTATGATTTGTTGGTATTACATCATGGTAGACACCAGCATCCCTTTAATAGGTGCTCACGACGGCCTGAAGAAGTGGCAAAGCGTGAATTTAAAAAATCGATACTAATACGTAATGCGTCCGTTATTTCTTCCGACAAATAGATTAGAAGAATTTTTATGAGGCTTAACTCATAACAAAGGATAGTTTAGCACAAAATCATTTCTAGTTACTTTAACTAATTATAAGAGCAAAATGGTTAAGGAAAGAGTCATATCAAAATACTTGAATAAAAGCACTCGGTATTCTCAAAAAATGCTCAAGCATTTAGAAAGCAGTTAGAACATCAGTTTTTATTTAACATAAACAATGTATTTATTTAACGTAAAAGATGTATTTATTTTAATTTTTAAGGCCGCTGATACACATATATACATATATTTATGTGTACGTATGTATATACACACAAAATTGTTTATAAATTCAGAACCGCTGTGATTTTCTCGTATTTTACAAAAATTTAAGTATTTCGATGAAAAAAAATCGTAGAGAAGATTTCAAAAGCATTTCAAAAAAGAAAAATAGAGTTTCAAATCGGTGTTTGAATTTCTCTATTATTATTTCGTTTTTAAATTACATAAAATCGTAATATGCGCGCGCGCGTGTGTGTGTGTGTGTGTGTGTGTGTGTGTGTGTGTGTGTGTGTGTGTGTATAGAAAAAGTAATACATTTACATAATAAAATTTTGTACAATAAAAAATTCGATATCTTTGTGAATCAACGTAACAATTTTTTTCAAAAAGCATTTTAAAGCTCAGAAAGTCTACTTTAAAATGTTTGTTAAATTTCTTCTAATGATGTTCCATCCAGGTAGAATGCTTAGAAAAATAATAAATATTAAAAAAAAAATTTCAATTAAAAAAAATTTTCAATTTCCATTTTCAATTTTATGTAATTTTTTTTTAGGAACAATTTTGTTTAAGAACAAAATACTATAAGAACAAAATTCAAACGCCAATTTGAAGCTTTATTTTTCCTTTTTAATTATTTTTCTGCTTTCAATATTAACGCCGATTTTAGTCGGCATCCACGTAACGAACTGTGGATACTAACAATTTTATTTTATAATTAATAATCAGTTCCGACAAGGCGACTATAAATTGTAGATGAACGCGTGACGCGCTTTAACAGTTAGATGTAAACATATGTCTCTCTGTCTTTAAAGTGGGCACTTGTGGTGACATCCTCGGTACAGAGAAAGCTTATTCGCGGACGCGTACGGTAAGGAAAGAATTAAAATGCATTTTTTTAAATTCTACGATTTTTTTTTTCACTGAGATACTTAAGATTTTGAAATGTGAGAAAATCGCAAACGTTTCCAAATTTATAAACAGCTGTGTGTGTGTGTGTGTGTGTGTGTGTGTGTGTGTGTGTGTGTGTGTGTGTGTGTGTAAAATATATTT
>NW_017259349.1:118154-119248 GCF_001594045.1 Atta colombica
CAGAAATGACATAAAAGATATCGCATTGTTCCACGCATAAGTTAAATGATCAATCTTCATAAAATTACGTACAATCACATATCAACATATATCGATAATTATAAAATGCAATGTTAATTCATTTTCTATTGAAATACAATACATTTGATTCTTTCGAAGTAACAATAGATATAGATCGAATATAATTTGCAGATGTATACGCGTGTGTATGTGCATGCATGCATACATATGTGTCCGGGCGTGTATAGTGTGTTATATATAGTTCAACATAATCTCAACATAGTCTCATACGAAAAATAATATAAATGACCATAGAACGCGTGTGATAATATTCCTAAGACACTCGCTACGAGATACGTTTAATCAGAACGAACAGCATTATATTGGGTATTTCATTTTAATTTTTCCAAGCAAATATTTCGAAAAATACGCAAGATATAAAAAAATTATGTTTCGTATTTAAGTTTTATGACATTGAGAAGGACAGACGATGATATCATTGATGTGACTTGGGTGCAGGCGTTGTCAAGGTCAGAGCAAGATCACTTTGAATTTTTTGAATGGAATCCCTCTATTTTATTATTTACATATTCTTGTAGCTTATCTCGAGAATTTTTCAAAACACTATAGTGAAACTCCTTTTTAATGTTATAAAAGGAAATAAAATGGAATAACTTCCAATAGACTTCATCTTGATAAATGTTATTAAGATCATAACTCTAAACAACATTCAAGAGTTTCAGTCATTAATCGGACACCTTGGATAATGTTAATATCGGCAATACATGAATTTTGTCAACTAATATCTCGAAAAATATTTAATCAAAAGAGTTTCGTTATAGTGTTTTGAAAAAAACACGCTCTCAAAGTAAGCTATAAGAATATGTAATATGCAAAAGGCTTCCATTTGAAAAATTCAAAATAAACTTGTTTTGACTTTGATAATGCAATCCAAGGCTTCCAAAGTCAAATCAATGACACTGTTTTATGTTCCCCTTAAAGTTATAAAACTTTTGTACAAAATGTTCTTTCATATTTTTCGAAATATTTGTGTGAGGAAGTTAAAGTAAAACAAAATATATATATATATATAT
>NW_017259349.1:119504-122094 GCF_001594045.1 Atta colombica
ATATATATATATATATATATATATATTAGTAATAGCAATACCAAAATTTTCATCAAGATAAATTCGCATACAATTTTTCAACAAAAATTTAAATAATGCATTTTTTATATGTATAATTACATTACAAATTAATGACTTTTGAAAAATTCACATTCGACAGTATGAGTAAAAAAATAAATAGAATTCTTTTCATTTTTTAAGTGCAGTTTTTTCGTTATCGATACGTATTTATATGTATCTTTGAATAATGCCTTCAAGATATTTCAAGATATTTAGCAATAAAGAATTAGAAATTGCAAGTAATAATGTTAACACTGATTAAACTTTCGTTATAAAAAAAATAAATTTTTAAATCAACATGTTTAAATCGACCATTTAAATAATCCTAAATTCATTCATAATGATCCTAAACATGAAATATGTATACATATGTAGTTCTGTATAAATATATATACATATGTATATGCAAGTACATATATTACATTATGTTATATGAATATATCAATAGTAAATTTCATGATATAAATAAAATAACAGTATCTGTCTCTCATTAATGAATATTTCGATAAAATAAAAATAAGATAATCGAAAGAATGATTTTGATCATTATTATAAAACAGAAAAATAGCAAGCACATAAATTATAAAATATATTATTATATTGTAATTTAGTGCGATTTTATAATAATTGTTATTAAATGAACAATGTCTTCAATTTTCTGCATTATTCACATCTTTCATATTATGTTCTTCTGTCTTTCTTTGTCTTCCCCTCCCTCCTCTGGCATTGACTTAAATGAGGTTCATCAAAGTTACTCTAAAAAAATGCACATTTATATTCTTTAGTTTTCAAACTGATTGAGAGAGAGAAGAGAGAGAGGGAGAGGGAGAAGAGAGAGAGAGAGAGAGAGAGAGAGAGAGAGAGAGAGAGAGAGAGAGAGATTGGTTGATATATTATATAAAATTTTCGATCTCAAGAAAGCTACAGCTGTTATGTTCAGCATCGGATGGCATTGTGTTACAACATAATATTTGGGGAAATGTAATTCTTAAGAATGTAAGATTAATGGAAAGCATGACAATGTCTCTCAAAAGTAGCATATTATTAGATAGACAATTTGATATAAATCAGTATTTATTATTCGATTCTGTGCGAAGCAAGATTATTGACACAGCGAATGGATGATCGAAGATGATTATGTCGTATATAATGAAATATCCTTAGAAATTAAACAATTTTAATTTCTATATTACCATATTATAATTTTAATGGTTACATACATAAAACCTACATGTTCTTTAAATCTGAATCAGGATAATCGCTGATATCAATTCCAAATACGTTATTCATAGTCCAATCAAAAAAATCAATGAAACGTGAAATCTCTAACTTAGCTAACCTTGTTTTAATGTATATTCAATGTATATGGTATTAGAAATGACGTGCAAATATCGATATTTTAATTATATAAGGCTTAACTTCTTTTCTTTTTCAGTTAAATAATTTCATTGATTACGGTGAAAAAAAAATTTTTTGAATTTTATTAAGTATTTGTTTCAATAGTACTAATGAAATATTTACTCACAGTAAATAAATATTGATTTAAAATTAAAAAGTTATACTTAAATTAAATAAATATATGTTTACATTTAGTAAATATTTCGTTAGTATTCAAACAAATATTTAATAAAATCCAGTAAATTTTTTTTCAGTATTCAGTGGGATACTTGGGATACTGATCACTGATTCAAATATAGAGAATACCGTCATTTTGGAATTAAGGATAGGAAGGAGTTATTCAGTCAGTTTCACTTTAACTTTAAAATAATATAAAAATTTACGACGGCAAATGATACCTCTTTACAGTGACGTGTTTACAACTACATCATTGTAGTTATAATCATATAATTGCTCCTTGAGAATAACATATCCTTTAAGTATTCAATATTACGCTAAAAATTCTAAAAAGACATTTCCCCCACATTCTAATAATGACGACAATGATGAAAATAAAATTTCATACATTCAAACTTTGCGTCACAATAACTCCGCTCGAAGGGCACATAGGAAAAAAATAAAAACATTTTTATTATATATTTTGGGTGGTTGCTATCAATTGAGCCTATTTAAAACTTGATCGATTTTGCCCTTAATGAAATCCGATAGAATCATCTGGAAAACTCGACGGCTCGCATAAAGATACAAGTAAAGATAAAGGCCGGTCTTGAGTTTTGATATCGCTGCACTTACTCTTAACGCAAGACACTACCGTATCTTCTGATGTGCAATTCAGATACATAAATATTATTGCGAAAAATATAATTAGAAATATGACTAGAGAGAGAGAATGCTTAGATATGGCAACAAATATGTACAAATTCTTGATTCAACTTAAATTATATATTATATATCGCAGTAGTATTTGACTATCTTTAGGATTAATATCGTTAACTATTGGAGGATTTACAAAATGGTAGAGGACTTTTCGACTCAGTTTAGTCCGTTTTACCTGCCCATGAAATATTTGGCGATTATTTCCAGACACTCTGTATATATATATATATATATATATATATGTATGTATGTATTG
>NW_017259349.1:122194-123883 GCF_001594045.1 Atta colombica
AACTTTAGGCAATATGATTCATTAACTTTAAACGCTTCTAATTAAAAAAATTATTAGAGTCTCAACATTTTGATATTAGGATTTCCCTCTCAAAATGCTTTCAAGAATTTAATCTTAAACAGTTACAGTTGTTACAGTTTTTATAGACTACCCTGTATATATGCAATATATATGTATGGATTGTCTAAAGATTGTCTTTAGAGACAAGACATATTATTTTTTTATCGTTTCTTATCTTTAATGACGCTTTACTACATTAGCCCATCTATTGATGCAACATACATTTATATCGACTTAAGCATTATCGATCATCCAAATGCTTCCGTCCTAGCGTTTATGGATAGATAGTATTTATATAATAATAATTGTACTTAATTTATTTTAGTTTTATGAACAAATCCGATTTCATACTCTATCAATCGATTGTTTTACTCAAAAGTTTACGATGTAAACATAAATCTGTTGGGAATGAAAGTCAATATAATCTTTAATCATTTATTAGAACGATAAAAAAAATAAGAAATAAGAAATTAATACGCTCAGAATTAAATGATGAAAATAAATAAAAAATTAAACTGTTTTAAAACAGTCAAAAAATGAGAAAATATCAGTTACGTAGCATAGAAATTATTTGATTATTAGTTGACAGTTATTTCGAATTTCAGTGTTATTAATAACTTATATCCTATATATATGTATGATGGATACTTTATGGCTACATAATGCACGGGATAATAGAGTTAATAGAGTAAGAGAATATAATATCTTCTATCCTTTTATGAGAATGAGACTGCGTAAATTCGGACGTAATGTTATGTTTTATTACATTTCAAATCATAATCATTCATTATATAAAGTACTCACACGCGCACGAGTAAAAAGATTAAATACTGTCATTCTTAGCTTCCAATATACGTGTACATCACATAATTCACATCGTCTTATCATTTTTGCAAGACTTTTAATTATAATCGGTTAAATTAAAAAGTCACTACGTAACATATTTGAAATTGTTGATCATTTGTCATATATAGGTATATTATTTTGAGCATGCACATCATATATACATTTATTTATATACAACGAAGGATAGAAGATACAACGCATTTAGCATCTCTTTATAAATAATGGGAAAAGCACATCCATGTATATAAGATATTAAGATTTATGGCTATTAATTACAATAATGTAGCCCATACATATCTATATATTTTCATTCCCAATACACTGATGGTAGTCCATTACTTAAAAAACTGTATGTTATGTACGTAAAGTTATCTGCGAAAATATCGAGATAAAGTCAGATCAAGTCGAAATCGGTCATTACGCGACTATGTAATGTAGATAAATAATGAGAAGCCAAAAAAATGTGCTCCAGCTTAAGATAGTACGATTGCGACTCTGCTTATGGCTAGGAATACACACTACAAGTTAGAACGAGTCGTGTATTACGACATAATTTATGTATACAAGTTGGAACGCAAGTAAAACGATTACCTATAACGCGTACTTCCGTAATACAAATTTCCATATATCTACGAGAGATGTCACGAACAGAATAATCTATTATTTTCTATGTCGTAAGTTTTAAAATGATTTATCTAGACAATTAGCAAATTAATTAACTTATAAAAATATAGATAAATAAATATATAAAAAGATATATATATATATAATTATATATCATAT
>NW_017259349.1:124175-125036 GCF_001594045.1 Atta colombica
TATATATATAAGTATTAAAGCATGTACCTACAATTTAAAAAATATTTTATATTTCCACATAAAATATAAAATATCTCATAAGTTTAATTTTTTTTAACTATATCTTAATACTTTTATGCACAGACTAATGAGATGTATCAATTTATAAAGAAAATATGCAGTTTTTCAAAAAAATTGTGCAATTTATAATACATAATACAATTACATAACTTTTTTGAAAAGCTACTATATATTTCCTCCACATTAATTAATCACATCATTATTCTTAAGAAATATTTTATAATTTATGTAAAGATTTGCCAAAATAAAGTATAAAATATCTCATAAACATAAAGTATTGATTTTTAATAACTTTAATATTATATTTTCATATTCACAATAAAAGATAGAAAAATCATTATTATATAGAGAAATTATATAACTCTATTTTAAAAAGTTGCAATAATTTTTATATGATTTTGAAAAATTGATTTTTTTCGAAAATTGATTTTATTATTATTTTATCCTCTTCAAATTGTACAACTTTTACTCTAATTATTCAATCGTTCTTATCAATTGCTTCGTTTTGATATTTTACTATTTTCATTAAAATAGGATATCCTGTATCTGTGTATGTATGTGTATGTTGTATGTGTTTCATATGGCTTATGTATGTCAGTGATGTAAACATACACACTCGCGCGTGCGCGCGTGAAATTGTGTGAGATGCATTTGATCATTGGCACATATTATGTATGCTAAAAACAACAATGTTCTTTTCAGAGAGAACTGATAAGATGATTTTTTTCAAATATAAATCTAATAAAATATTCATAAATTCTAAAATTTTTAAATTTTATTATATATTTTTATTATAATGCG
>NW_017259349.1:125136-128862 GCF_001594045.1 Atta colombica
CACATTTTAATAAAATAAAAATTTTAATAAGATAAAAATCTAACTGTTCCATAAATCATTCATTTCTCGAATATTTATAAAATATGACATTTCAATTTTTAAATTTTTAAGAAGAATATCATTATTTCAATCAAATATTTCTAGTTCATCAGTCTACTTCCAAACACTAATTACTAAAAACTAATTATATGTATATTTCTATAACACAGTTTTATACCTGTATAATATTTAAACTCACATCTGTTTTCAAGATTGTGGATATATATTATAGATGTATAAATGTTTAAATAAATTATTATATACGTGGTGATCGATTATAATCATTATCAATTATAGGCATTATCCCTTTAAAAAATTAAGTTTGAAATCTATATTTAATCTTTATTTTTTTATCGAAATCTATTATATAAAATTCATTTATTTAAGTATTTATATCTCATTTGAAGAATTGAAAGTCTAGTTTTATGTATATATATATATATATATATATATATATATATTTTTGTATGTGTAATTTTTTGTTGCATAATAAAAATAAATGGCCAATTTGTCGATAATAATAAATTCTATTTAATAAGTGTTCTATATGTATATTCTTTTACATATAATAAACAATTCCTTATATAAAAAATTGAAGATTATTAAGATACAATGACATATATTGATATCTATTGAAGAAAAAACTCTATCAAACACTATATAAAAATTTATATCCGATAAAAAATTTTTCATGCATGCATATGTATAAATATTACTTATAGCGAATTGGACGCTCTCAATGCGCACTGGTGCACATTAAAGCATACACAAAATAAGATATGTTTATATATAAACATAGAAATTAAATCATGAAATACTCAATACATTTTATTGTATTATTAGGTAAAATATGTATATTATAATTCGAAATATTTGCATTTCACTTTTATATTCAAATTAAATTATACAACGGCTTTAATATGCATCAGTGCGCACTAGTTCTTCCAATCGAATTCACATTAGATATGATTGAGTAGTCCATTCTTTATGGCTGCATTCAGCAGAACACGATTTTGCAATCGTTTTATGATTGTCTCCTGTGTGATAGGACCATTCTTCTAGATCTAAAAATATAATCCAATCAGCACGAAAAAAAACTTCCAACAGTTGCAAATTAAACCTTCCAACATAGCCAATGTCTTTAGATTAGACTGAGGCATGATGTAAGAAGACAAAGTGACCGCATTTATAGGCCGGTATTCATAGTCGTTCTTGTATTCAAGCTATCTTAGGCCGGATTCACACCTTGACGGAAAAGCGAAAAGCGGAAAGCGGAAGCCAATCGAAACTCGCAGTAGTAGTAGGCGGTACATTTCGCTTGTCTGTTTCTGTCTTTCCGCAAGTTCTGATTGGCTTGATGAACTCGACCTTAAGTTCAATCTTGACATGTCGTGAACCAATCAGACAGCCGCATTAGTGTCTTAAGATATTACTTAACTTGAAATAAGAACTATGAGTACGACTATGAGTACTAGTCATAATCAGGCTTTATATTTAAGGATTTCTTAAATTTATCTTCAGATGCTCTACGAATTATTTCATTAGCTGAGCATCTAAAAATAAATTTAAGGAAGCTTTAAGTACAAAATTTGATTATGAATACGGGCAAAGGTGTATCATTCCCGAAGATACGCAGTAAGAGAATGAATTGTAGCCAAAATTTGATTGACTTTGATATTTGATATTTGATTGAATTTGATATTTCAATATGCTAGTGCTATTATACGCAGGAAAGTGCATAAAGGCCAAAATTTGAGTGGTTATTTCCAATATTGCTATCGTCATTATGCGCAATAGTACATACAGTAACTCGCATTAATATTCGGACATTATAATAATAGAAAAACTATTATTTTTGAAATATAGTTTTTATAGGATTAAGAAATTTATGGTTTTTTCATTGGAAGTGCTTATTATAGATGTAAAAAAAACATTAATTTTCTTTATTTAACTAATGTAATTTTCAATGTTAAATAAGTTAATTCTTTAATTCTAATTTTAGAATCGCAAAAATATTAGACACTCAATATATTTTATATTTATTAACCCTCGGAAATCAAATTAGCTTATTCCTTACTTATTGTTTACGTGAAGTAAGTTAATACAAAATATATAACTTATTTCATATTGAATTAATTTCCCCAAGATCACACACAAGTTAATAATGAAAGTGATAAAGGCGTAAAGGCAAAAAATTCATTTGATAAACACCAATTTGTTATTTTTCATTATAAAAAAGATAAATCATATTGAGAAATCGGTAAATTAATAAATTTGAATAAGAGTACGATAGCAGATATTGTAAAAAGATATGTTCGCATTAAATCAATACCTCAGAAAGGAGGATGTCTGAAATTACTTGACTCACGGGATAAACATAAAATTATTAGGAAAGTAAATCCTGGATTAAGTGCTACAAAATTGACCTCAGAATTATACGAAGAGACTAGCAAGAAGGTACATTCTGATACAGTTCGTCGAGCATTAAAAGAAAGTGATTACAACGATAGAATTGCTCGTAAAAAACCATTCATAAATGAAGCGAATCCGAAGAAAAGATTAATTTTCGTCAAGGAATTTATTTTTAAAGAACAAATATGATGCAATATTCGCTAATAAGAGCAAATTTAACATTTTTAGATCTGACGGACGGAAAATGATATGATGAAAAGCAAACGAAGAATTCAAACTGAAAAATTTGAAACCAACTAGAGCGGTAGAAGTTTAATGGTGGTTTGGGGTTGTATTTCAACTAAAGGAATGAATTAGTTTTCATTGACGGAATTTTGAATAAAAATAAATATTTAAATATTCGAAAAGATAATTTAATAAAAAGTGCTAATATGAATGTACGAGATAATTTCAAATTTTATCAAGATAATGACCCAAAACATAAATCGCGAATAGTACAAGAATATTTATTATACAATTGTCCAAAAGTATTACATCCTCCATCACAATCACCAGATTTAAATCCCACAGAAAATTTATGGAATTTATTAGATCGTAACATTCAGATTATGCCTACAAGATCAAAGGAGAACTAAAAATTACAATTAAAAGAAGAATGGACGCGCATTACGCCAGATTATTTAATAAAAATTATTTCTAACATACATACCCAAACGTTTGCATGTTATTAAACAAAAAGATTATCCAACAAAATATTAAAATTATTATCATTTCATTTATATATATTTATATTATTATATCTTGTTAAATGTCCGAATATTTTTACAGAATTAAGCAAAATTCTGTCTACAGTTTAATATATTCTAAACTGTATCATATAAATGTAATTTATAGAAATAAAATTTATATTTCTAATAACTATAATGAATTTTTCAATTTAAAACAAAAACGTAAATTTCTTATTCCAACAAAAATTATGTTTAGAAGGTAATAATTTTCAAAAAGTATTATGATGTTCGAATATTAATGCGAGTGATTGTACATATATCTAAAGGTATCATTACATGTAAACGTCGAGCGTCGAGCGTCGAGCATTTGCGCAGAAAATTATTGCTGATTACTGTGCAGAAGTTTGAATCTCCAGACTTCTGCGTAATAATCTTTTGCAGCTTCTTGATGCAAAATGATAAATTATGAAAGATTTGATATACATGTTTTGATATACATTACTATCATAACATATAATGCTTAATTTATATATTTATATTTATTTAT
>NW_017259349.1:128962-136495 GCF_001594045.1 Atta colombica
GTGTAAACTACAAGATTCTATTATTAGTATATCTCGTACATTAAATTCAATTACAATAAAATTATTAAACATATCACTGCGCATGCGCTCGTTGCCATGTAAAGGCACTACTTGTGATCCAAGTGCTCTCTGGATTAATTTGGAGCATGCGACGTGCAATAAACTTTTGTGTTCTTAGGGGCTGGGTACAATGAAAGGAACAGAAAACAAGAATTTCAACCTATCAGAAACTGTGTACTCCATAATATAAGATTTCTGATAGGTTGAAATTCTTATTCTCTGTTCTCTGTTCCTTTCATTGTGTGCAGCTTCTTACATCACGGCTGTGACCTGTGACTGGTTTCTTAACCTGAATACTCATTAACTTTAAATAGATTAATATCTCGGTCCGCGGAGCAGAGCGATATTTATTTCTACCAGATTCTTTCGTTTCATGCAGAAACGCATCAAAGCTTAAATTTATTGATTTTTGAAGTGCGTGGGATAAATTGAAGAATAATTATCGTAAAATCAAATTAATGTTCCAAGATACCAGAAAGATTCGAGTGCCTAGGCGATGCGTTCTGGTGCGAGTGCATTCTGGTTTACGGTTATCACTTTAGTTAATGTGTAATTGAATTAATCTAACCCTACATTCCTATATACAAAAATTTGTAACTATATTGAAGATGAAAATGAATTTGGCATATTGTACAACGATATTGATTTCTTTTTTAATGTCGTGTCATATGTGGGAGGTACGCGTCTTCTGCATTTCATTCTTCGATTTACTCTTTTAAAGTCTAATTCTCATCATTTATTACATTAGCCTTTTATTTATTATTATAGGTAGCGGATAACTTTGTGAAAACTGAACACTCCAATAATTGGGCTGTTTTGGTCGATACATCGCGTTTCTGGTTCAACTATCGACATGTTGCTAATGTTTTATCTATTTACCGAAGTGTCAAACGTTTAGGAATACCAGATTCGCAAATCATTCTGATGATAGCCGACGATATGGCGTGCAATCCTAGGAATCCTAGACCAGCGACTGTTTTTAACAACATTAAACAACATATTAACGTTTATGGCGATGATGTAGAAGTCGACTATAGAGGTTATGAAGTAACTGTAGAAAATTTTGTAAGGCTATTGACTGGACGCTTAGCTCAGGGAACCCCAAGATCGAAAAAGTTATTAACAGACGAAGGTTCAAATATTTTAATTTATTTAACTGGCCATGGTGGTAATGGATTTTTAAAATTTCAAGATTCTGAAGAAATCACTAGTCAAGAATTAGGTGATGCATTAGAACAAATGTGGCAAAAACGGAGATACCACGAAATTTTATTTGTAGTTGACACTTGTCAAGCGAGTTCCATGTACGAGAAATTTTATTCTCCAAACATATTAGCAGTTGCTTCTAGTTTAGTAGGAGAAGATTCACTTTCTGTAAGTAAAAAAGCATTTTTTAAGTGTCCTACAGCTATCAATCTATTCTAATATGTCATATTTGTAGCATCATGTAGATCCAGCCATTGGTGTTTACATTATAGATCGATACACTTATTATGCATTAAATTTTTTGGAAAAAGTAGAACCATCTAGCAGTAAAACATTAGGTGAATTTGTAAGTATCTTATTGTAATGCTAAATATAAGTTCTTCTCTTATCATATCGATTAATTGAGATTAATATTTTCTAGTTGAAAGTATGTCCGAGAGATTATTGTCTATCAACAGTGGGTGTAAGAAGAGATTTGTTTAGAAGGGATCCAGATAAAGTACCAGTAACAGATTTTTTTGGTTCACTTAGGCCTGTAGAACTTACGACAAACATAATGAATATTTTACCTCTTAAATCTAATTGTACAAAAACTCAGGAATTTGAAAAAAAATATAATTATGTTGCACAGTTTCCAGAAATAATATCTCAATATACGTAAGTAAAAGCAATAAATGGGATACTTTTTATAATACATTGTTTATGTAACTTTAATTTGTTGAAATGATTGTGTGGAAGATAATAAATTAAGGCAAAATGACAGCTGCATATGTTCCTAGCAGAAGACTGTTTAAATTAATTAAAAGCGTTATATAACTCAATGTAGCAATTTTATGCTGCATGCCTACCGATCCAAACATATGTATAAGTAGCTATATTATGTTCTACGCATTTTATGCTATAACACTTGGACGACGCAATTCATCTTAAATTTGAGTGGTTGACTATATTATACATCACACAATTAAATTATTGTATGTATAATAATTAGGAAATAAATGATTTTGGTCATAGAGTAAAAATTGTTAAAATTGTCATGTTAAAATTCAATTTAATGAGCTATAGTTAATACAGTTGTGCTATACATTTTAACATGCATTAATCGACTTTGGCTCATTACGTTCGTCAGCTGATTCATACAGAACATCGCACAAACTCAAATATTTATTTTCTGAATAATTGCTAAGCAATTTATCCAAATTTTGTTTTAATTCAGTAAAAGTAGGTCTACTTTGTGATCTTATATTCCAACATGAATACATTATGCTATATCTGAAAAAAAGTTTTTTTAAGAAAGAGAGAGTAGGTATAAAATTGAAATTTATGAGAAATTAGGGAAATTAGCAGAATTTAACTTGGCGCCAGTTGTTTATATATATATTCATGAAAATTAGAAATCTGTTTAAGGAATGCCGCGTTAAAATATACATACAGTTCTCGACTACAATTTGGTGGTCTCTCCATTCGATATCCGGATTTGAGGAATTGTAAAATTTTATTTGTGGGAGTATCAGGATAAGGTGTGGCTCCTAAAGTAACAATTTCCCACAATAAAATACCAAAAGCCCATCTATAATCCAAAATTTCATTGTCAACAAATCAAATAGATGGCGTAATGTACTTATATATAATTTATATAATTTAAAATATAATGCATACACATCACTGTAAGTAGTATATATTTGATGCGTTAAAGCCTCGAGTGCCATCCATTTTAAAGGCAATTTACCATTTCCTTTCTTTCGATAAACATTCTCTTGATAGATATCCCGGCTGAGACCAAAATCCGAAATTTTCACCACTCTATCTGATCGCACTAATACATTACGAGCAGCCAAGTCACGATGTACTATCCGATTAGAAGATAAAAATTCCTGAACATAACATCCATCGTATTCTGATTTGTATAATGAAACAATAGAATAGAATTAAGAAAATGATCGTATTATTTTAAAATACAAACTCAATATAATAATTATTAATATATTTACACGACTTACCATTCCTGTAGCTACTTGTCTAGCAAAATTTAATAAATCGGCAGAAGTAATATTTTCTATATATTTAGTCACATCTGGAAAAACGTTAACGGAATAATTATGTACGTATGCCTATATTATATATTCGATTATACATCTGTGTGATTTACCTCGTTGAATATCATATAAGCGATTAGCGATCGTATGCGTCTTTTTATAGTTACAGATACATCTTTCTATAATAGAAAAATATTTCGTTTGAACATTTAAAGTTATTATCACATAGTGTATATAACAATATGTAAACATACATGTGTAACACAGTGGGTGTATTCCATTTAACATTCGCAATACTCGCGTGCATTATTTCATCCTTGTTTAACATTTAATGAGAACAAGGATAATGCTCGCAAGCGTTGCAAACAATAGTTGTGGAACGCACTCAATGTAGATCAAATAGACACACACACACACACACACACACACACACACACACACACACACACACACACACACACATATCACGAGATAAACATGTATGTACATATTACTTTGATCTGTGTTGTTGGCAAAAGACGCCACATTAGATTTTAAGTGAGTCCTACATTCGAATACGGCATTCACTATATTCTGCCAAATCTAAAAACAAAATTAATGCATTTTTCAAGTTACATGCACACATAACATTATATACATGTATTATACTTTTTGATGTAGCTCACCGTTCTTAAATATGTTTGTAAATCACCTTTGCTACAATATTCCACTACTAATAAAGGTTTATTATACAAAGTACAATATCCAATTAAAGACACTATGTTCGGATGTTGACCAGCGGATTTCATCATTGAAATCTCTCGATAAAAATTTTTTATATCGTCTACTGTTGGATCATCTGTATGCATAAGTATACGGAATAAAATTGTTCCTCTATACATTTTAATGCTTCTTCAGTACGATTACTATATGTATACTCATTTGAATGTAATTTTCTCTTGAGTATGTATTATATTTAATAGATATAAATAGATTTTTTTTGGTCTTATTTTATCAACATACCTTTCATCATTTTAACAGCTACGTCTGCGATAGCGCCAAATTCATCTTGCAACGAGGCAAGTCTAACGATGCCGTATGCTCCACTGCCTAATATACCTTTAAATTTTAGCCGCTGTGGAGCAAGTAGAAATTTATTATGAGGCAAAACAGTGTCGCTATTCTCTACTGCATAATCCCGATTTAAAAGTTTCTTTAGGGAATCCATAGAACCCTGTAAGCGAAAAATTAGTAAAATATTAATTGTAAAATCTGTTTTATATTATATAATTGCTTTGGATTTGGAGATAGCAAAATTATAATGAAATAGAAAAATTATTTCAATAATAAGACAAATTTCATAATAATGAAAAAATTATTATTAGCAACAAAACTGTATAAATCTTATAACATAAAATTATTAACTTGTTAGTAGAAACGTGGTGTTTTGGTTTCGATCACGATCGCAAATACGATCAATAAGATGTCTATACATTTACATTATACATTCGATGTTTTATCCAAAGAGAACTGTGGCCGATTACCATATATTTGATATTTGAGATTGAAAATTGATTATATGACAAAAGTTAACTACAAGTAATATATCTTACAATTGGCCGCGTCATATAAATTAGCACTTTATTGCTGAGCTTACCTCAAAATGCATATATTCCATATTAGTTTGCTTATTCTTTTCCTCTTTCTTGTTACGATGTTGCATATAAATTATTCCAAACACTGCCATAACAATCACTAGTGTTGATAACGCTACAATAATCTCGCGATAAGATAGCTCTGTAACTATTATGTCGCACATGTCTCATCTGAATACCAATTTTATTCATGTGACAATTCAAATGATTATCATGTTTACATGCTTACCTGAAGCTTCGTTAATATTCCCGGATATAGTCGATGGTAAACTTACACCGCCCATTGATTCTGCTATAATATTGATCTCATACCGCAGTATTACATCGACGTTTGAAAAAAGAGCTTTGATTGCATTCTATAGAAAAAGCAAAAATTTGTGTTTTTTTCTTCTTATAAGAAACGTTTTTTAATTAAAAGAATAGTTTGGTATGATAATACTGACTCCGGGTACAACTAATAAACGTGGTTCAAATTGAAGCGAGTTAAATTGTAATGTGTAATTATCCGGTTGTAGAAAAGGTTTATTCCAATTAACTGCAACGTCATATAATTCTTCACTTCGCTTTCGAATGTATTCCATCTGCAAACCTTTTACCTTTTCAGGTGCTACAAAAATCGAGAAGAAAAATCGACATTATTATATACTTGAAACAATTTAATTTTGAAGAAAAAACTCAAAATGTACTTGATAAAATTATTTTATTAAATTACCGCAGATGCTTAAATTATGATGAATTTGTAGACACGATGGTGTGATGAAAGTAAATATTGTTGCATTACTAGTTTTCGAAAAGTCATCGTTACTCGATCGGATCGATATAGTAATATTCTGATCGTATCGTAAGTGTCTAAGAGAAAAGCGAAAATCTAAAGACTGAAGAAATATATAAATGTAACAACTGATAACTGAACAATATAATTTTATTGATAAAATTAAGATAAATTTAAACTAAAATCTCTCTCTCTCTCTCTCTCTCTCTCTCTCTCTCTCTCTCTTTCTCTCTCTTACCTTTTTTAAATAAAAATTGATCAAATCATGTTCTCCTGACCAAGATAATATATTATAGTTACAGCTCTGATCTAAAAAAATATAATCACAATGCTCTATACATAACTAATAACAATAAAAATGTTACCTTCAACAGGTTGAAAAACAATTTCAGTTCGTAATTCACACACATTGTCACTTTCTTCTTCGATTTTTACAACTGAAATGTATTCAACTTGGTTTGGTTGGTAATCAACTGCAAATATTATTCTTAATTAATTCTTCATGATAGATAAAAGAAAAATGATGATGATAGGAAAAGTAAGTTTAATATTATTTCGAATATATATATATAGATATAGTATATATATATATATATATTAGGTGTAGAAAAAGTAAAAAGTAAAAAGTAAAAAGAAATCCATTATTTTTGCATGTCATCTAATGGAAAAATAATGGATTTCTTTTTACTACACCCAATATATATATATGCGGCAATGTTGAGAGCTTCCGAAGTAAGATTTCAATTCGATACCTGCGTAAGTTGAAAACCAATCCGACGTTTCGGCTAATGAGAAGCCACGTTGTGTTATTCTGTGTAAACGATAACGATAAAGTGTATCTGGTGTCAAATTTGAAAAGGTCGATAATCCGCCATTGCTCTACGGAAGAAATCTATTTTGTATAAAGATAGGCAAAAAGCGCATAAACATTTATTTTAAATGTAATCGAGAGAACTCTATCGTTTTCTTAATTAATCGATTGACAAGACATATGTATACCTAATGTGCAGAGTATGAGAGTCAAAAAAACGTTCTCGTTTGAAAAATAAATTTTTCTTTGATTCTATTCCTATTGTGTGAAAAACGCGAACGCGAATATAAAGAAATAATTGAACGAATCTATGAATGCATCGTATATTGTTTGTCTTGCTCGAGCTCTTTCGCGAAATATTTGAAATATCCCGATCGACATATGTGATACATCTAACTAAATCGTTTAAAAATCGTTACATTCGTTACATTCGTTAGATTCTTTTAATCCAGCTCCTTTTATTCCTTTCATCGATTTTCGATCACATCAAGGAAAAAACTTGTTGATGCTTAATTTGTGGTAACAAATGGCTGAAATGATTAAAATTAAAAGCAGTATTTACCACTATGGTTGGACCCCAAGTGTCGACGGAAAGACTTTGTTGAATAATATAGCTTCCAGGAGAATGATGTTTAATTATTAGCGTGTTCATTCCTCTGCAGTGTAAAGTGACATTTGCGTCAGCTTTCTCATTTATTTTTGGATAAGCTATCGTAAAATAATTTTAATATATACATATAATATTTTTTTAATATATACATATAATATTTTTTTAATATATACATATAATATTCATAGAGACGTTTTGCAATTCTATTGCACGACTTATAACTTACGTTCAAACTCGCCAATAGGTTGTAAACAACGATTTTGACATGATTCCTGAAACGATAAATTAATTATGCGAGCGTAACGAGCATAATGAAATTTTGTCAATATTGGTAAATATTAGAAAATTGTAATAACGCAATGAATTAAAAATATGTTTGTCTTGTTGCACTACATGCATATATA
>NW_017259349.1:136595-149050 GCF_001594045.1 Atta colombica
AAATTAATTGTATTCTCGACATATATATATATACATATATTTCTTATATAAGGTACATACAAAAATATGTATGTATGTGCATTGCATATGTATAGTATACTTCTGTAAATTGTTGGGATATATGATTTATATTACTGAACAAGTAGCAGAAAATTATAATACGATTATCGATGAACACTGTGTCATAGATATCGACAACTTAATTTCAAAATTCAAACGCATAGCATCGATCGATTTGAATTCGATTTCGGCGGTAAATAATGTATAATCTATGTGTATGTATATTCGCGGATGATAATATAGGACGATAATAAAAGCGCGATGATTACCTGACGCACTAACGCAAGGTCATCGCAAGTGCACATACATATGTGGATTGCTTCGTTATCTCACCTAGATGTATTACGTACAGTCTAAATGTTCGATAAACTGACGCATCATCGTCTCCATGTTAAAATTGTTTCTTTTCTTCGCTCGTGTGCGTACGGCTACTGTATATACGACATATTATACATATATAACTACACACTGAAAACTTGATGAGCGAGGCTCATATATATATGTAATAAATTGAATACAAATTCTTTGACACGATCGATGTGCGTGCGCGCGCGCGCATACAAGCACACACACGCACGCACATATGTGTGTATATATATTTATAATACATATATATCGTGAATACATAAGAAATTGACGGAAAGAAAAATGTGCGAAACTGATACGCGTAAAAAATATCGTTGTTTAAATTTCTCGCGTTTGTCACAATAACTAACTCGAATCGTAACTGCAACTATACTTCATTGTTAAATTATAGAAAAGAAATGTTTAGACTGTCCGTTAAGAAATTTTATAGTTTAGTTTGTAAGCATGACTTTCCAAGTGCAAAGGAAATGCGAAGAAGAAGATAAACATGTTTAAAACAACTTGATGCATTATGCAGTCTATACCGTCTGCTGCTTTACTTTTCTCTCTCGATACAGTTATATATTTACAATCTAACTTTAACTTGAAGCTACTTAAAACCTGCAAGTTTAATAAAAATTTTTGAAAATATTATATACGCGAATTGCGAATTGAACTTTTGGAATACATTATTGTCATTGTCGCAATTTTTAATGTTATGTTGCACGTATTAAAAGAAATTTTCGTTTTGTTTTTTTAAAACAAACGATTATTTAAACATCGTAAAAATGGCAAGCTTTCTATGCGAATATCGCTTTTAGCCAAATCATAAGCATGATCGTGTACTTGTCATCTACTTTTCAATGATATTGACACAAGTGTCAAAACGATCCAGCGTATTTATTTGGCCGATCTGTAGCTCGATATAAATTCTTCTAAAAGAGACTAAAGAGCCTAGGCTCTAGAAAATTGAACTCTTGTTTCCTCAATTTTTAAAGAAAAGTTTTTAAAGGGCTTGCTCGCGTATTAAATATTTATATACATTTTTTCAGTACATTAAAAAAAAGGCTAGTATATTTCAACAATATTATATATTTATTCGATTGTCAATTTCATATTGGTTGGTTCTATCGACGATACATTGTTGTACCACAAAGATAGTTTTGCCATCTACAACATCATCTTTCTGATATAAAATTATTATATATACATGGTGATATTTATATCACCATGTATGGTGCATTTCTCCCCTCCAAAACTAATTTATTATTGAAAATTAAGAAACAATGAAAATTATAGGTGATGACATAACAATACATATTACGAATGAATCTATGACAAATAATTGAAACTACATGCGAAATAAAAATTCCATATATTTATATATTTATAGTTTTATAGTGTTTTTTTTAACTTACGTTTCTACATAGCGTCAGACATTCAGCAGTATCCAAAGCTTCTTGAAGACGATAACCGTAGATAGTAATTATATAAGAAAATAAGAAAAATAGCATTCCGTCGACTTGCCCGAAAATGTGCGCATCACCCATTCGAAATTTTTATTACTATTAACTGATGAGGATACTTGTGGATTTTGGGGATAAAGATGATAGAAAAAGCACTTATCTCTTTCTTTTCAAATTTATATATATGCGTAAGACATTCATTAAAGATAATACACATAAGTGTAAATAAGCACTTTTACATGATATTGTTGTTATTCTACGAAATTGCATCTATAAAATCACAGAGTAAAATGTTTCATTTTTAAAACATGCACGTTTTAATTGCAATAAAATCACATTTTATTTCAATATGCAAATGGCAAATATTCAAATTATTAATTAATACACAATTCATGATTATTAATAATATTAAATTCAAATAGCTATCAAATTTAAGAACGTGGAACGTGACACAAATGAATTCACATTCACAAGACGCTCGAGTATTATTTCAATGTCTATATTATAGTAGCTCCCTATCCAGTGTGTGTACGATTATCTCTTGTATGCTAAAAGGTGGGATCTGCACTCCCACTTTTTCTTCATATATACTACTTGGTATATTTGTCATTTTTACAAAAGATACCAGTTTAATTTTAAATAATTCAGACAAAAATTTTAAATTTTTAATAAATTTGAAAAATTACATTAAAAAATGATGATATATACTAGTACAGTTCATATGTATCAAATTAATAAAATAAATTGTTTGAAGCACTGACTTTGAAGTGAATTAAATTTGTGATTGTATTTCAATTTTCCTTAATTTAAGTGTTCAACTTGAAATAAAATAATCTGAACGATATGAAAAATGTATTGTTTCAAGTATACCTATCATAAAGCAATAATTAAAACTGATTAATGAGTTTGCAATGTTGTTTACATTACAAATATTTCATCACATATTGCTTTAAAGTCACATATGTATATTTGCATAATATTTTTTTGATATTTTAATGTCTTATTTGTATTTTGATACTTAAAAAGGGGATTTATATACAAAAAAAAAGATATTGTAAATGAAAGTTAATTATTTCCTAGAAATAATTATACGAAAAAAAATTGAACAATTTTTATCTGTTATCCGATTAATGGTCTAACATTTTTAAGTTATAAAATAACATATTGGATATTTTATTGGATTAAATGTGACAGAAACATACAAATCGCAATTGATGCAGTAACATATATAGGTTAGATCAGGTTATATTAAGCAGACTTTTTCGCATGACACACAATTCTCCATTTCTCATTTCGTGTAATTCGCATTTATGTAGTGGAAGATGAATACTAAGAAAAACAGCGCAACTCCTAGGATGTTGCAAAATATTGCCAATTGTACGTCAGTAATCATCTGAAACGCAAATGGTCCATTTCAGATAATGTGTCAAGTTACTTAAACTTGTGATCATATCGTAATATTTGAATGTTTTCATCAATATAATTTCATATCAATTAAAAGTATCAAACATAATTACCTTAAAGCTAATATAGTCGCTGCTCTTTACTAGCTTTGTAAAATTTTCACAGATTTTCAATAAAAAGATGACGTATACAAAACGTAAGGATATGTACATCCAACGTGGCTCTCCAAGCGAGCGGATCAGCTACAACGATATGGATTGAAGTGGATGTATGTATATACATACTACGCGATCCAATTCCGACCATTATCATTATTGGTTACTGTTGATTAACTTGGCACAACTTGGCACAGCAACAATATATACAAATAATATGACATTCACATACTAATTGCACTTTTGAATAAAATGCAAAAGTTTCCATATAAGAAAAGAAAAAAATGCAGACCTTTATGCAAAATATGGTTCAAATCTGTACTAAGTGAAACTTCAGTTTTGGGTAAAAAGGGTTCGAGTCTCTGCTAAGTCATATTTCTCGAACTTTTATTAATAAGATTTAAAAAAAAAATATATGCCGTGTACATAATAAAAATTATTTATATTAATTTTCTCGTAGTACGTATGTAACTTTTAGAATTTATAATAATTTTGGTTGTCGTTTTAAAGCTGAAAGATCTAATATTCTACTAGGGCAAGTGGTTCCAGATGTTTGTACAAAAGGGAATCGTCGTAGGGCAGGATTATTATTTGTAGTCGGTTTAAAATCATATTTAGATGAGACTTTGTCACAAGCTTGATCAATATCTGAAAAATAAATAAATATAAATTAACGTTACACAAATATTGCTGATATAGATAATAATAGACACAAGACAAATTTATAACAAATAATTTGATTACTTTGAATCACACACGAATTTTGTTGCATAATTATATTTAAATTATTATTTCGTATTGTTCATCGCTTGATACTTACTTTCTGCTTGAACGTTATTCTTTCCTGGGAGAAGTTGATATCTTTCTAAATAACGCATTGTGGCTAACGACATATTTGTTCCTTGCATATTGCTGAGCATAAAGTGTTTCAATGAAGACGATTCTTGTTTATGCCACGCTATATCTGTCAGTTGTTCGTCACTTAAATATTTTAATGCCAGCGCCTTCATATGCATACTTGTATTTGTTTCATTTACAGCACTAGTGGCATGCGTCATATTTGCTTGATGATCAAAACGAGGATAAAAAGATGAATCAAAGTCTAACCTTGAAAAGATCAATTACGAGCCCTTAGTATCATTATATACATAGTATATAATATAATGAGTAAATAAATGAACAAGTCATAAACTTTTTTCATGTATCGTAAAGTAACAACAATATCTTGTACATACAGAGATTATTGTACCAGTAGTTTACTCTGTATTTAGGCATTAATTACATCTTAATAACAACTTGCAAAATTATTCATCTTTCAAATCTTTATTTAAAATTTTTTACTTAAAAATAATTCACAGATTTAAATGCACAATTATTTAATTATGTATCTAAATGAAAATTAATGTAAAGATACATACGTCTTGTTACCATTGGATTCTCTGTGTTCATTATTTTCAGTTAGACTGATCCCAAGTCTCCGAAGTTGTTCCAAAGTGGTTGCTTTAACAGTGTTCAATGCCGATTTAGTTTCTCTATCATTTTCTTGTTCAACATTACATGGTGTTTTAGCATGATTCAGATCTTCATTGTTTATAACACCAGAATTTTGTAAAATTTCATTAACTTGCCCCAAAACATTGTTGTAAAAAGTCCAACCTATTTTCGAAGTATGCTTTAACTTGTCACTTTCATCGTCACTTACATACTCCTGCATCTCAACGTGAATACTTGGTTCTGGAGTTGGTGGAGGTCTTTCGAGTATTTTAAGATCACCTCCACTCAGAATCATGCTATCATCACCTATATCTTTAATTTGTCTAACATTGCGCGCGTATTCCTTATTTCTATGGTTGTGATAGTAATCTGTTACTGGTAAATGGACGTTATGCAAAGAATGTTGATTAATATTTGTCTTGTATGTACACTTTTTCCCATCTATCGTAACATAATCGTTTGTTTGCTTGACAAGTGCTTCACTGCAATTTGCACTTCCAATACAATCTATGTTCATAGATGTATTTGACGTTTTCCTTGTATTTGATGCTCGTTCATACACATTACTATCTTTCCCTATATATGCTCCTTTATGCGTTTCTTCTCGATTTAAATCAGTAGAAAGATGTTGACGCAATTTCGATGATTCTTTCACGGAAGAACTCGCGTTGAAATTACTACTTTGCTGTTGGCTAGAGGATAAATAACTTTCAGAATCCTCGACTATGTTCTCCAATTGCGCTGCTGGTCCAGGCTTACGCGTAAATGTATTCTTATATCTATTAACAGGCTCTGTTGTATCATGTATATTTACAGTATTTACAGTATTTGCTCTACTATTAATACCATTACTTTCTCTGTGAGCTTCCGTTTTCTCACATATTTCAGAGTCTATTGGAAAAGGGTTATTTTGTACAGTAAACTCAAAACTTGTCATAACACCGATCGAAACTTTTTGTTCCATAAAAGCCTTTTTTGATTGCTGTTCTAATGCTGTTTCTAATTTATTATTTTCACTGAAGTTTTCTAGATCTTGCCTCTCCACAATAGATGTACTCTGTGAGGCTACATTTTTCTTTATACTTTGATTCTGAGATTGTACAAGAGAAGAAGTAAGAGCAGAGTCGTAACAATTTATTGGATACCTAAATACTTGATTTGCAAGAGGTTGTGAACATAAACATGTCGGTTTGTTTCTGAAATTTTCTTCCTGCATTCTTACTAGTCTATCTATCTGGAGTTGTAAATTTTTTATCTGTTGATTTTGACTATTTACAAGTTGCAATAAAGTTTTTACCGTTTCATTATTGTCTATATTATAATTTGAGTAGTTAGGTACATGAAATTGCTGACATCCAGCATATGGAGTCTGAAAATATTCAGGTTTTTTCAATGTATCTGGAATAGTATTGTTAGATGTTCTCATAGTACGATCAGCTATGTTCAGCTGTGTACTTTGTAAAGAATCAGAAGATGAGGTTCTCTTATCCAAAGATAATAAATCAGTCTGACTTTCGAGACGATAGGAATCTCCTGTATCAGAACATGTAAATTTTACACTTTTCTCGTGCATTCTTTCATTTTTACTAGCATTTTGCAATGTTTCTTGTTTATCATTAATTTTTGTTTGCTCTTGTAGCTTTTGTATAGAAGCATTTTGTAAACCTGTACTTGGCACAGCATAATCATAGCTACAAGTATTTTTGTATAATGGTGAAATATGTGTTGTACTTGTAGAATTAATCTCTCTAGAATAATTCTGTTCCTTCCATGTGGCGTAAGAATCAGAATTGTGTGAAATCAGCGACGTAGGGCTAACTTTCACAGTATTGTCAGAAATTCGTATAGGTCTTACTGATATCGCTGGCAACGAATCGGTAGTATCGATACTCCGATTCCTTGGATCTCTTGCTGTTGGTTTTTCAAAGATTAAAGATATTTCTGGCACAGTCGGCACTACGAAGCACTAAAAATTGTCTAAATTATTTCTCTAATATTTTTATACTGTATGTAAAATTTCACAAAATAAACAAGATGACAATACAAACAACCGTTTGAAAAAGCAACTTACATCGTGTTTGGTTATAGGTTTCGGTATAACTCTTGGCTCAACTTCCTCTTCACCATCATAAAACTGATAATACATGTTTAAAAAGTTAAATATTATTGCAACATTTATTCTAACGACATTATTATTGAAATGTTTATACAAGTTATGTCTTTTACAATACTTTTACGATAACATGTCAGAGATAACAATTGATACAAAATATACGTTCTTCGTTATTTATACATAATACAAGCTAGAGATTGCTAGAGAAGACAATTGAAGATGGACAATGGACAATGACTTGAGAGAGTTTAAGTTCAAGCCGACAAAGCAGCTAAGCATACTTGCCGAGCAAATGAGCATGATTGGTATTCCTATCTGTGGATCCAACTAGAGTCCCTATTATAGGGATTCTATATCCATCCAATCATATTTAATTGCTCGGCGAATAGGTCAGCCGCTTTGTTCAGCTTGAACGCATCCAATGGCTGCGTTCAGCAAAACAGTTTCGCAACCATTTTATGATTGTCTGCTGAGATAGGATCATTCTTCTAGATCTAAAAATACAATTCAAACAACGAGAAGAAAACTTTCAACGGAAACTTGCAAAATAAATTTTCTGTAAACGCAATCAATCAGAGACAGACAATAAAGGTACCTTTTCAGATAAATCAGTCGTTAAATTATCATTGGTGAATTATCAGTCAAGTGACCTCTTTATCGAGCGATAAAGCTCTTTAAAAGCGAGCGATGAGCAATGCACCAAAAGATATCTTAAGGGAACGTTTATATTGGCCGTAACCGTATGCCGTAATCTGTAATAATTGACTAATCACAGTGAAGCCATAATTATGGCTCTTGCACACAGAACACGGCAACGAACGCTTGCCACGCAGCGGAAGTTGGTGCGATAGCCAATCATCGTTTCGCTTGCTCGAAAGTAATAGCTAACTTCTCATACGCAGCACGCTGCGGCAGTAATTCGTAAATATTGGTTAAAAATTTTATATGAGATGACGCATTTCCGACGCAAAATAAAATTTTGCCATATCTCATTGAAGTTCAATCGAACGAATAACGAGCAACAAAGAATTCAAAGTCGAGAAAGTC
This sequence comes from Atta colombica, assembly GCF_001594045.1. Taxonomy (NCBI): domain Eukaryota; kingdom Metazoa; phylum Arthropoda; class Insecta; order Hymenoptera; family Formicidae; genus Atta; species Atta colombica. Next base: position 144,680 of record NW_017259349.1, read on the forward strand.
TGCAATATTTGCAAAAAATGTGAATTGAGTACGTTTATAATAAGTATACATACAATGAGTATTTTTATTAAGATTTGAAGTGATAGGGATATTCTAAATTCTAAATAATTACCTGAAATGATAGTTGTCCAAATTGTAACTGCACTAACAGTTGTCATATAATCACAAGTTTTTAGTTTTTTAAATTTTTCGAGCTGAGCAAATAAAAGACACATATTTGAGATTAAACTTTAATATATATGCTGTTACCGTTATTCCTTTTCACGTGCAGCAAATGCAGTGGAATGCAATTATGAAAAATTGACATTTTTGCTGTCGCAGCGTGAAAAGGCACCTTTAGATATATAATTTCCATTGCGCGACAAAAGTCGCTCTCGTTGAACTCAATCCAACTTTTGCCGCGGAAGTAATATTACATCATTTCTAGAAGTTTTGTGTTGTTTTACATGGTGAAGTCGATTTAAAAACATAGAATTATTGATTAGTGCGACAACTTCCGTCGCGCAACAAGCGTTGCCGCATTCTGTGTGCCATTAGACCTCCTAATGAAAAGTAGACCAATGACAAAATTCCCCAAAGTGACCGAATTATTCAAATATGATTTATAAATTTTGTTTTCTCCACTCCGAAATTCACTTGATAATACTTGATAATGCTTCGAAGCATTTTTTAATTGGTTAATAAAATTGTTTCTTTCGATTGTCGCGCGCGCGCGTGTGTGTATGTGTGTGTGTGTGTATGTGTGTGTGTGTGTGTGTGTGTGTGTGTGTGTGTGTAAATTTAATCGTAATTCAAATAAGTGGTAAATAATCGAACTTTACGTATTATGACTCAAAAAAAAGACTATAAACATCGTATAGTTGCTCATGAGGCATGAAATATTGAAAAGTCAAAGATATCGCTGATCATGATTAGCAATTAATTTACACAAAACTCTATCAATTTACTCTTAACTGCTCTGGAGCACCCTTCAACTTAAAATTTAAACTTTCTGCAGGAATGACACAACAAATACTAATTATTTACGGGCACGTAGAATAGCGTTAAGCAAGAGATTTGCGAAAGCGAGACTTATTATGATTCGACTACGTATAATAAATTGATAAATTCAAAGGTGGCTAGGTGCATTAAGGACGAAAAAAAGAATTTAAAAGCAATTAATTAAGAAAAATGCAGTTAATTAGAGCAGTGAAAGAGAATATATCAAATGGAAAATATGAGAAAATGACGCGCAGAAACGTATAAGAACTAAAAACGTATAAATCTAGTGCTCTCTCTCTCACCTGTTCTTACACCATTGCTCAATGCTCACCATTCGCCCCGATCTGTCCCGGACGGATCGTCGCATGGCGCACAGCACTACGTGCGTCGATCGTGTTGCGCGCGTGTTTCAGTCGAGGTTTATCGGTCAGGCGGGTAAAGTGGTGGAAAGCGGGCTTAGTGGAGCTTAGTCACCACTAACCAACAGTTGACTCGTTGTGACCAGTATATTCCGTACACACTATACAAATATTACGAATATTACGGTCTTTTTATTTTTACAAATCTCCTTTTAATCTCGATAAGTAATTTGAACGAGTAGGATTCGAACGCGAAGACGAGAGAAAGATCAAAGAGTGAAAGAAAAAGAGAGAAGTGAAATATGGCGGAGAAAATGTACCACCCCAATTCGGAGCTCGCGAGAGAGGCGCACTGCGCTAGCATGGAACAATATAAGCGAATGCACGAAAAGTGAGTAGATATATGAACGAATTTAAATTCAATATCGTACGTATACATATGGGAGAAAGAGTTATCATCGTGTCATTTAATTTGGAATGTATAACGTTCGGCGACAGCCGCGAACCTACCTGTCCTATCTATCGAGATATGAAAAGCATCACTGCACATTTGCTGACGAGATTGTATAGTATATGTTGCAGCAGGCAAAAAGAATAGCGATAGAATAAGTGATAAAGATGCTGTATATAAAGATTTTGATGAAGAAGTTGATTATTTTTTAGTTTATTGTTACTCTGATTGGAATCAATATAATGGTAAAGAAAAAAAAATGAAACGGGTCAATGCGAGATTTTAAAGAAGATATTTATGAACAGATTATAGATCTAGTTATTACAGAGTTATTATACAGAGTTGAATCGAATATTGAATGAATTAGAGATAGCATTTCAATTGTATGAGATGTTTCATCTGAACAATCAGCTGCTGTGAACGGCATAAATAGAAGCACGATTTGCGCGATATCGATCGATCTCGTTAAGGGTGAGACGAATTTCTCTTCGTGGAAGAAGGAGCATTCCTCCGTAGATTGCTAGAAATGCAGCTACAAAAATGTAGAACGGAATTATTCTTTCTCTATCTTTTTTCCCTACGCTTCTTTAGTTCTGATTACATCGTAATTATTCGCTGCAATTCCTAATTGGCAAACGATCCAAGCGAATTCTTAAAATGATTTTTTTGATTCCAAGATTTATGTATCTAACTATAATAGCCTCTGCTGCTTCGAATATAGATCATATTTACTTCATCCGTAATATATTTCGTCGAAGAGGACTACGAACTCATCCAATTAATGCGGAAATACGACAATAATAATGTGCACAATTCGCGAGTGCACCGAATGTGTATAAATTTGTAAATAAAGTGGAATGAAGAATGCATTACGTAAGAAAGGAGAAGTGGATCGTTAAACACGAATTTTTCAGCTCTTGTTGCAATGATGATGTTAAAACTTTATTAAAGGAAATTCGAGATAAATTATGGATATATAATCAATAAATTAAAAACGATCCATAATTATTATTTATAACGTTTATATGTTTTTAATTTATTATAAATAATAAATTGTAAATTATAAATGTATAATAATTATGAATTATTGTCACGAAAAAGTAGCGAGGGAAATCATTTGGCATAGTTCGAATTGACATGCTTGAATTTGCTTTTTTTTTATCTAGATCTATAAAGGAGCCGGTGCAATTCTGGGGTGAAATCGCCAAACAATTTTATTGGGAAACACCAGCGATCGAAGACAAGTTTTTCTCATATAATTTCGATCTGAACAAAGGTGATATTTTCATAAAGTGGATGGAGGGAGCGTCGACAAATATAAGCTTCAACCTACTCGATAAAAATGTAAAGAGTGGAAATGGTGATAAAATAGCATTTTACTGGTAAGTGGTTAAACTATAGGTAGTTAAAGGTACGTTTATCGAATTAACGAATTTAATGGCTAATCTGATCGCGCGCGCAATTTATTTCCATTCAAAAATATTATATATATTCTTCAATAGTAGATGCAAGTCATTCGGACGTTGAGCTTGTGTCACTTACGCAAAATGGTATATTTTATTGTTTTAGCTAATATAATTGATGATCATCTCGCGTTATCGTTTCTGTTACGGATTATTGAAACGCAACAATTCTGTTCGTCACTTTAACAGTTTTAACAACGAATTAATGATAATGGCTTTGGTCTCGCTATAAATACTTTGAAACATTTGATGGACCAAAAGAAGAATTTTACAAATTGAGTTAAAAAACAAAGAATTTGCAGCATCGCGTTGATCGTATCCAATAATTTGTCTCGTAAGACATCTCTAGAAAGAGAAATTTGATATACATGGTATTATATATGTGCGAAAGACGCGTGAGACCGCGCGAGACAGTGAGTGAAGAATATGATCGTGAGTTTTGCGATATCACGCTTCATACATATTTCATTGTCCTACGCCCGCGTCGTATCGGTTATTCAGCCATTCATCATCGATTACCATTGAGAATGTATTGCATAACATCCTACTAACTACATTTTGGAGAATCCAAGCTTTTAGAGTATTCTTTAATCGTGGAACGATCCGAACGATGATGCAACTTTGTCGAGCGCACGTGACGAGTTGAGATTGTTCGGTCGCGCAATCATGTCGTGAAACGATATCCATCTATTTGTCGAAAAATTCGACACATGGCTTACACCTGCGCCTTCATTGGTCAGCGAGGCATCGCGCGCGATCGCGTCATTCGTTGCGTCAACTCTGCCGAGCCGTTGAGCTCCGCGTGAGCGCGCGACAGCACGATTCTCTCACGCGATTCATAGTGAAAATTTTTTATTTCTTGTAAGATTCTTAGAGATATCCGAGCAAAGTTTCGAATCTTTTTCTTTATTTTTTTTTTCTTCATATCTTGCGAATATGCGAACCAAGTATTCGAGTAAATTCGATGATGCAAAAACTTTAAAAATTTGGCGATCTCGGATCTACATTCATTCGCTCGCGCAACTGATCATTGAAGGGAGCATCAAGATGAAACTGATGAAAATATTGTAAAAATGCAAAGTACAAAACGATACACAAATATATATATATATATATA
>NW_017259349.1:149150-154194 GCF_001594045.1 Atta colombica
CATTCAACCCTGAGTTTAGAGAGGAGATTGAAATTGAGAGATGAAGGTCAGATGTGCTTCACTTCACTAAAGGATAATAATACGTCGCTCAAGGATAATATCACGAGATTAATTGCAAATCTAGTTGAATGAGAAAAATGAGAAATTAGAAGACGCGTGATTGATACTGCAATGTTGTTAAATAATAAATATGTAAACGAATTAAATAATACATTTCGATTCGTCTTCATTGTTATCATTGTTGAATGTATTACGCTTTTTGTCTACCAATATCGATACGGTTACCGCTATACAGTTATGCAAAATACGCATACAGTTATGAAAAAAATCACGCACAATCATCTTATTAAGGAATAATATAGCTAGGTGTTTTGTTCACAATCAGTAGTGATCGATATATTATCGTAAAGTATCTCATTTTATCGATCGATTTACCTAATTCTTTCCTAATTATTCACACGATTCGCAATGCCATAACTAGATTCAGATTTTGACTTTATGTAATGTATATTCCGTTCTATGATAATTCTTGGTACATTAGCATGTAACATTATGTTTATATAGACGTAAAAGAATCTTTAAAATATGTGCGCAATCTCTCTCTCTCTCTCTCTCTCTCTCTCTCTCTCTCTCTCTCTGTTGAAACGCGACTCGAGGACGTTTCCAAGCTTCTTATAGTCGCTCAAGATCTTTTACATAGATACATATATGTAAGATAAATTAAAATTTAAAAAATGAAATGATTGACTTTAGTTGACTGTATTGCACGCAAGTGCGAGATGTGCATATCCTTGCCGTTTTCTTTAAATTATGCTATGCGATTCGTTACTCGCGAGAATTAAAATATTGATACTTTTCACATTCTCTCGAATTGAATGAATTTTCATCGATATTTTGCTATCCATTGTGTTGTCAGGGAAGGAAATGATCCGGAAGATTATTCGCGACTGACATATAGAAAGTTGCTCGAAGAGACATGTAGGTTTGCGAATGTTCTAAAATCGAAGGATGTCTCTGTGGGGGACAAAGTGGTGATTTACATGCCGATGATCTTGGAGCTACCGATCGCCATGTTGGCTTGCACGAGGATAGGGGCGATTCACAGCGTGGTGGTAAGTACAAATATCGATGAGATGGTATAAACATAAACGTCGCAATGAATAAAAGAGGAAAAAAGAATAATGTATACAATCTCACAGTTTGCAGGATATTCATCTGATTCGTTGGCGGAACGTATTCTCGATTCTAAGGCCAAGATTCTTATTACTACAGATGGCGTTTGGAGAGGCGAGAAATTACTTTTATTGAAAAATATCTGCGACGAAGCTGCGGCAAAGGCCAAGAAGCATGGCCATCAACTTGAAAACTGCATTGTCGTTGCGCATCTAAGAAGACTCAACAATCCACAGGGTAAGATGAAGGGAATGAATGGTACTAGCAACGGTACAGCCATGGATATCGCAAATGTTTCTTGGGACGATGATCGAGACGTTTGGTGGCATGATGAGATGGAGGATGCGGAAGCGAGCTGCTATCCAGTTTGGATGGCCGCCGAGGATCCACTTTTTATCCTTTATACGAGGTACACATACCGCGTCCTTTCCTTCTTATATTCATTCTGTCATATCTATACCGAGGCCAAATAAAAACATAGAGTCGGTAATGGACAGAGTTTTTCTCCAACACTCGTAGCTCTCCTAATTTGTTCTCGCTGAAAGGACTCTTGTTTTCCATAATCACGTAGCGGTTCTACTGGAAAACCAAAAGGCGTTCTCCATACTATCGCGGGATATCTGATCTATGCAGCAACAACTTTCAAATATGTTTTCGACTATCATCCAGGTGATGTTTATTGGTGTACCGCCGATTGTGGCTGGATCACAGGACATACTTACGTGGTTTACGGTCCGTTAGCAAATGGCGCAACATCCGTTATAGTACGTGCATTTTTCACATTTTTCTTACGTAGATCATTCTTGATTTTTTTATTCCCTCGGTCTGCATTTCATGGTTTACATTGTTTAGTTTGAAGGTACACCCTTCTATCCAGAAAATGATCGATATTGGTCCATTATCGATAAATATAAGGTCACACAATTTTATACGGCACCAACAGCCATTAGATCATTAATGAAATTTGGTGATGAGCTTGTGAAGAAGCACAGTTTATCCACGCTTAAGGTACATCTCATTCATCAGTACTTACTCATTAGTAAAAAAAGAAAAGGAAACAAATGCTTAACATATACAGAGAGCCTACACATGCTTATACGCGTTTCAGGTCCTTGGTTCAGTCGGTGAACCGATCAATACCGAGGCTTGGCTTTGGTTTTATAATCTCATTGGCCACGGTAAGTGCAGTATAGCAGACACGTTTTGGCAAACGGAAACTGGTGGTCATGTGATTACACCGTTACCAGGTGCTACACCTATGAAGCCAGGCTCTGCGGTAAAGAATTTTTTCGTTAATAATTCCTTATAATAAATAATTTATTAATAATAAATATTTATTATATTTATTATTATAATAAATATTTATTATAAATAATTTATTTCTAATATATGAAACGATATATGTCTAGACGTTTCCTTTCTTCGGAATTTTGCCGGAGCTTCTTGATGAGGATGGTTGTGTGATTGAAGGCGAAGGAGAAGGATACCTCGTTTTCCGTCGACCATGGCCGGGTATGATGCGGACCCTCTATGGAAATCACCAACGTTTTCAAAATACATACTTTGATCGATTCAATGGATTTTATTGTACGGGGGATGGTAAGTATTATTTGATCTTTCTGCTTTCCCCTTCATTGTTTCATATACATTTCAGTTAGTGGCACGTAACTATCCACAAGATTATTTCATTAGAGGATTTTGATATTTTGTTCCGACGTATTTGGCATCTTTACCAAGTTCCTCTTCAATTCTTAATATTTGATTATATTTGCTCATTCTTTCACCCCTGCAATTATCATAGCGTTAAATGAATATGAGTATCATAATTCTCTTTCTTTTAAGTATCATAATTCTCGCTGGAGGAATGTTTTAGCATTCGATTTAAAATCAATTTTAAACTCGGAGAATCTGTCTCTCTCTCTCTTTCTCCTCCCTCCCTCTTACTCTTACTCTCACTCACTCTCAATGTTATAATTGCTCGCATCCTAATACCTGCAAGGTGCTCCAGCTTTGAATTGGCCAGCGGAAAGTCCAACCGCTAAATCTGCGATAAAATTATCTTCTGTCTCACCCTGGCTTGCACTCATGATATAACTCCAATTGTTGATTATCGCCATTTTTGCGCAATTAATAACCTCTGTCACAGTGCCGATCTGTGATATTCTCAAGACGAGACAGTTTGCTATATTTCTATTCATTGCTTCTTCGATTCTCTCGATATTCATTGCTGTGAGATCATCGCTGACTACTTGAATTCCTTGATGAGCAATCATTAACCAACTGTTCCAGTCTTCTTGTTCGAAAGGATCTTTGATTGAGAGTATCGCTGGAAATTTTGAGAGATATCTTAGATACTGATCTCTTAAAGCCTCTGCTTCCAAGTAATTAGTGGGATCGGAATCCTTTGTTTTAAACGCTAAGTCGTATTTTCCTATGTGAATGTAAATATGAACTTTCTTTAGAATGTGATCATAAAATAATTGTGTTTAAAAGAAAATCTTTTGAATATAGCGAAACCTTTTTTATAAAAAGCGCTCGCTGCGACGTCCAGCGCTATTTTAATTTTTCCTTCATAACCCGCGTCTCTGATGGACGCGTCTAAAAAGGTCAAAGCGATTTCGTCGTTTTCCAAATCAGGAGCGAAGGCTCCATTGTCGTTAATCAGGAGCGGCCCTTGTATTTGTTTAGCAGTAATGATTTTTCTCTCTAGTATTCGATACATTTCGGTAGCCATTTTTACGGCATCGGCAAAATTCTCAGCACCTAATATATATCACATATAAAAATATAAAAAAACTAGTCGAATATTTTGACGTTTAACAATTAAATCGAATACTCGATTTTATATACATGTATGCACACCCTCACCTATGGGTAATATCATAAATTCTTGATACGATAAATTATTGCCAGCATATCGTCCTCCGTTGATCATACTAAAACTCGGCACAGGTATGCATAATTTATTGTTTTCTGCCAATTCAGCAATGTATCTAAAATGTAAAAGGCCGAAAATAAATAAACATATAAGTTTCTTTGTACAATGAATTAATTTAGTCATAAGTCATAAGGTAAGGAATAGAATGATATTAGTGAGGAATAGAATATATTACTACCTGTAAACTGGTAGACCTTTTTTAGCAGCACCGGCTTTGCAACAGGCCACGGAGACTCCGAGGATAGCGTTAACTCCAAGTCTCGACTTATTCTCTGTACCATCTAACTTGTTCAGCAACTCGTCTATCTCCGTTTGTTGACAAACTTCTAGCTTTGATTTTATCAGTTGAGGAGCAATCACGTTGTTGATGATATCGACAACTTTGAATACTGAGCGACCGTGATAAGCCATCATGTTCTCATCTCGAATCTCGCGCGCCTGATTTGGATTAAGTAACACGGTAGAAGGAACCGATGATCTGAATAAGCCGATATCAGTGATCACATCAACTTCCAAAGTCGGTTCGCCTCTGCTATCAAATATCTGACGAGCTTTGATTTTTCGAAGTGCCATTTTATATTATTCGAAATTTGTATGTCACTTATCGTTGAGGATTGAATTGAATTGTTGCTTTGCGTATTTCGCGAATGCGTCCCTCGATTTAATTACATTCTAATAATTTTGATCAGAATTCAAATCAGGTGTATATTTAAAACCTATCAAAGTCAACTGTCTAATAGTGAAATACGACGGATTAGGTTTGTAGCCTAATTCAGATGAAAGTTCAAGCCGTGATGTAATGCAAGTTCTACAATAGGAGTTGTATATAATAATCATAAAATCTGAAGGCGTAAGGAATTGACCAATCACATTGCGCGTTTGTTTCTTACGATTTGAGATTTTACGATCATTTATATATATATATATATATAT
>NW_017259349.1:154294-155077 GCF_001594045.1 Atta colombica
TTTCGATCGATTGCAAGAAATAAATGATGAAATAATACAAAAATGATGTAAATCTAATCTTTGTTTCAATTAACGATTTTAGGAGCAAGACGCGACGCAGATGGGTATCTGTGGGTAACTGGTCGTATCGATGATATGTTGAACGTTTCCGGTCATTTAATGTCAACGGCTGAAGTGGAAAGTGTGTTGGCGGAACATTCTTCAGTAGCTGAAGCTGCAGTAGTCAGTAAATCGCATCCTGTTAAAGGTCAATGTCTATATTGTTTCATAACTCCGAACGCAGGGATGATATTTGACGAAAAATTGCAAGTCGAGCTTAAAAAGAAAGGTAAGCCAATCGTAAGTTAATCTATTGGAATATTTAATACTATTTTCTAACATGTAACTAACATGTAACTTATGCGCTATTTAATAAATTAATATAATTTGAATAGTGCGCGAAAGAATTGGCCCATTTGCTCAACCGGATGTCATCCAACATGCTCCGAATTTACCGAAAACAAGATCCGGTAAGATAATGAGACGTATGTTGAGAAAAATTGCAGCAGGCGATAGAAATATCGGAGACACGTCGACATTGGCTGATGAAACTGTTATTCAACTTCTATTTGAATTAAGGCCATGTGTTTAAAACACATATTTTTTCTATTATAGGAAAATGAAAGTATCTTGAAAGAATTTTTCGTATCGATCGTTTACTGAATATCGGAAGCATATATCGCACAATTTCGAAGAAATTTTATATAATATAAAAAATAATAGATTGCACATTGAACCAGTATA
>NW_017259349.1:159490-160670 GCF_001594045.1 Atta colombica
GGGACAAGGAGCTTCCCGATCAACATTGAGGATCGTCGATAAGGAAGCCAATCTTTCGAATTGATTATTCTCACAAACGAACACGGATCGTTGAACATATATTGAAATTTTAATTTACTTGGTACGAGAAATCATTGCAAACATATTTATATACATATTTATATATATATATAATGTATGTGTGTGTGTGTGTGTATTTGCACGATATCAGAGACGCATACTTTTCATTATCTTATATTCGATTATATATTCATCAATTTAACAATTATGAGCGTACTATTACAAAATGTATAAAATTGTCATTCTTTTGTCAAATCGAATCAATCTGATGTCGTTCCTCTAATGTTATCATTCAAGATATTTTCAAGCGAATCAAAATGAAAGTTATTCTTTGGATATATCTCTTTATCTTCCCTTTTGAATAAATGAAAGGGACGTATCAAAGTAATATGTTAATGTAATTAATTAAATTATTGGTAGCTCTCAAGGAATCGCTATAACTACGATATATATCCTACATAAGCTACGTAAATCGTCACAGTAAGTGTCCTTTTTTGTTAAGTCCAACGTTAAGTTTGAAATTAATTGCAAAGACAAAAAACGTTCAATACAGGTAAATTGTAACAAACAGCACGATAGCAGAACGCTTTGCACTAACAACTGTTATTTAATGAATAAATGTAGTATATAATTGCATATTTGCTGATGTATCATTACTATGATGCGAAAAAGAAATTTTGCTTTCTGCTATTTAATGTCATGTATGCGCGCGCGCGCGCATGTGTGTGTGTGTGTGTGTGTGTGTGTGTGTGTGTGTGTGTGCGCGCATACCCAAAACAAAATGTCTACAGTCTTGTAGTAGACTGTCAGCAGATTCGAGCAGAAAATGATGGCAATCTGCCATTAATGCGTGACTGCGCCCACATTAGGCTTATGTTTTGTTAACATCGCCTATCGATATGTGAAGGCAAATTGTTGGCAGAAACTGAACAGATCCTGCCGACATTATCTGACGCTTGCAAATTCTGTTACGTTCTGTGTTTTTTTTCTGCAGTTTATCGATGGTACATCTAATTTTGTTGTTATTTTGTTGACATAGTGTGTAGCAGACATTTAAAAAATCTGTTTTCTACGGATTTAGCTATCTGGGTATGCGTGTATATATATATATATATATATA
>NW_017259349.1:160770-161101 GCF_001594045.1 Atta colombica
TGTACATAATACAATATATATGTATATAAATATATGTTAAAACTGCTTATGTGTACGCATATATACAGGTGGCTCTCTATCACTTTTACTGTATTTTGTTCAATACATGTATATTCTTGGATGAGATTTGAAGTGAAGATGAGCCGTTTTTCCTTACGGCTATTTAAAGAATATGTGATTAAAATACCTGATATACGGATTGTACTTATGAATGAAAGTTGCCTCGTGCTCCTTATTAAGAGTTACGTAACATACATATCATTCCTTGTGGAACAAAACAATTTTAGGTGGAATAATAAATGTAAATATGTATTGTATGTAGATATAAAAT
>NW_017259349.1:161201-166941 GCF_001594045.1 Atta colombica
TTCTTACCCATCCTTCCTTTTTGTATCATGTAAAAAAAAAAGATAATTATTAATATTTGAATTTATATGTTCATGCGCGCACATACATCTCTTATCTGTACATGCAATAGTGCGAGGATTGGTGAGAATCGATTGGTGCGGTAGAAGACCAATAGGTAGGTATAATCCGTATAGAGTGTATCGGTATATGTATGTACATACACACAACTACATGTTACCAAGTACGAAGCTGTACGAAAGGAAGCCATCAAAAGATGTCGATCCGACGAACTCTACAGCAGTCATCGATGGTCGTCGACGATCGACAGATGTAATTCAGTGCTTATACGTACTTATTCAGTCACATTCAGGCAAACAGCGGTAGACCGCGCTAGATAACGATTGTCCGGTCGGTGATAACGAGAACGCAAATAAATTTAAGTGAATTATTTACAGTGGAGTTATTTGTGGTGCGTGAAAAAAGCTTTCGATAGTGTTATAGTTTTTTACACCACATAAATTATGTCGAATGTCGACGAGTATTACACAGAGATTTTGCGATTTGTAAAGCAAGCTGGTTCGGTAAGTCGATTAGTTACATGATTAGTTGTGCATAGTATCTCTAATTTTTAACAAAAAAATAGTTTACCGATAAAATTCATCGAATATTAGGATATTTTGCAGCGTACCTATATTCTGCAATCTTTTTAATCGCCGCGATACAATATCGCTCACGCGACAATATTCGACCCGCTTGACGAATATATTAGGTAGAATTTAATTTCATTACAGTATAATTTCCATGATTTTAATATCTATAAAATTATATCATGAAAAATTCGTAAATCCACGAGATCACTTATATGTTATCTGTACGGCATAGATAGCATAAAGGCCATTCCTTGACCAACTCCGATTAACTTAATCAGCACTATTTTATTAAGTTATATGAACAAAACAAATAATAATTAATTAATAGAATTATATTTATTAATACATATATCAAAGAAAGATTAACTATATATTAGAGACGAATTGTTTTAAGTGATTTTGTTGCTCAAGTTAATCGGAGTTGATCGAAATGACTTTAAGTATCATAAGTGTGAAAGACGTATAACACGTAGCGCGCGTGACAATTCTTGAAATAGTATGCAAAAAAGGGGAATATACAAATTCGAAAGATAAAGATGCAGGAAAACAAACTATACTTTTGCTCTTATCATAATCACATTTTTCATAGCAATGGCATATTTGTTTACAAATAACTCTGATAGTTACCTGACTTTAAAGATAATAATATACTCTAAAGATATTAATTACATTACTTACTGAAGTATCTAGTTTTCCCTCGATACCATCTATATAAAAAATTAAAAGATTTAATTGTGCTTTATATTTTATCTGCAGATTGTCAGAGAAAAAATTTATCAACATAAAGATGTACTTACAAAATCATGTGATGTTGACTTTGTTACGGAGTGGGATCAAAAAGTTGAAAAACTTTTAATTGATGGAATATCATCCAGATATCCTGACCACAGGTAAACAGACAAAAACATAACGCAATATGCGTAAGAAATATTTTATAATAGCAAAAATATCTTGAAAATATCTTTGGAAGAAATTAAATGCAAATTCAATTTGTTTCAACAGCTAAAGCCATTAAAGCTCCAGGATATAATTTTGTTATCTACTCTCTTATCTATTCTAAGTAAACATATGTATTTTATGACAGATTTATTGGCGAAGAAAGCACTTCCTCAGGACAAAAAATAGAATTAACAAATTCTCCAACATGGATAATCGATCCTATCGACGGCACGATGAATTTTGTTCATGGTTTACCATACACATGCATCTCGATTGCGCTGCTTATTAATAAAATAACAGAAATAGGAATAGTATATAATCCAATTTTGGAGCAACTTTTCACTGCTCGCAAAGGTCAGGGCGCTTTTCTCAATGGCGCCCCGATTCATGTATCCAGTGAAAAGGGTAATTTCTCTAATATTTTTCATTAGAAATAAAGTATACATATATATCGATAGGATTATACATATAATATCCTTCCGATAGATCTTTATAGTTTGGCATTTATATACGCGCTCAAAATATTTATTCAAATGTTTTGTTAGTACTTTAATCATAAACTCGATTATATGTAATGTAAATAATTATTAAAACGAACATTTTTAAACGATTAGTAAAGAGTAAATTGAAATACATATATCTTACGGTACCATACGTAGCATCAAAAAGATTATCCTGCATTTCAAATTTTGAAAATCTTTTTCATATGACTACACACAACTATTTAAATTTTAGTTTACAAAAATTCCTATATATACAATATATATAAATCAATATTTTTAATATATAATTCGAGTCCTTCTAATTATTTTGTTAAATTTAACTAACTGTCATTACTCCAGAATTGCGTCAGGCATTAGTAATGTTAGAAGTGGGAACTAGTAGAGATCCAGAAAAATTGAAAATAGTCCTACAAAATATAACACTTCTTACATCACATGTACATGGGTAAGACACATTTACAGAATATATTAGGTATGGGAAAAAGTTCGTGGCGTTTTTCCCGTTAGATGGCATTAAAAAAACGCCACGAACTTTTTCCCACACCTAATAATTTCTAATTATGTGCAAAGAGATTTATTTATTTATTTACTTATCCTACAGAATACGATCGTTTGGTGCGGCAGCTCTAAATATGTGCATGGTGGCTCTTGGTGGTGTTGACGCTTCTTTTGAATTTGGTATACATGCATGGGATGTTGCAGCTGGAGATCTTATTGTTCGAGAAGCTGGCGGTGTGTCAATAGATCCAGCTGGTAAACAATTACAAACATTATATCAGTCACAGTCAAATAAGAGATATAATATAAGATGGAAATAAATGCCAAAATAACGCAAAACTAATTCATTTTGTTTTTACACGTTAAAAGGAGGCCCATTTGACGTGATGAGCAGAAGAACATTGTGCGCATCATCGATGGAATTAGCTCAACAACTTTCCAAAATATTAATCCAGTATTATCCAGAACGAGATTAAGAAGTATAAAAGCTTCATGGAAGATGAAGAAAAATCATTGTTTTTACGGATATCGGATTAGGCACTAAAAATAATGCAAATATTACCTAAAAGAAAAAAAATGTAAATTCAAATTAGGTGCCTATATATGAAACATATTGTTGTGATTTTTATATTTTGAAAATATCACAATGAAATTATTAATTTCTTTAAAACATTTAAATTGCACAGTGTATTTCAAGAAATAAATTGATGAATTTATTCACTTGTGATATGTAACCAACTAGACTTACTATTGGTACATTGTTATATAGATGGAAAAAATAACAAATTGCTTATTAATTATATAAAAATAATATAGCATTTTTTTTAAGAGACTTAAAATAGTATTACTTTTATTGTTCTTATTTCGTGATATATTGTGTGTATGTGTACAATTATATACATGTAATAACATAATAAAATGATTGAGAAAAATTCAGGGAATGTATGACAGAATTGTTAATTTTCTGTATTTTGTACATTTTTCAATAAAATGATATATAGCTTGTTACTTGATACAGAGATATCTTCTTATACCATGAACCTTCTGCTTCTAAGCAGATATAGTTTTTAAAATCGAGAAAAAAAATGTTATTATAAAAAAAATAAATATAAATTATAAATTTATTAGATTTTATTCACATTAAAATATTTCTACATATTTTCTGAGCATTTCAAAAATAATGTGAAAGTGAGTGAGAGTGAATGAATAAGAGAGTGTGTGTACGTGTACGAAAAAACAGAGAAAAGGAGGAGAAAAAAGGAAATGAAAGGAACAGAAAAAGAGCGAGATAGTGTTTCGAAAATAATATATTTATAGCATCTGTTTTTTCATTTTCATCGAATATGACCTTTAAATATCTAAAAACTCAAGAAAACCGCAAATATTAGTATTATATAAAGTTTTAATTTTTGACTGAACAGTTTAGTTTTCAAAATAATTTTTGAAAGAAAAAAATGTATCGTTTATATTCATGATAAATGTCACGTGAAAATTTCATAATCATGTACTTTACCTGTATACATACTTACGAGTCCTCCATTGTAATCTCAAGCAACTTTAAGAGAAATCTTAGCGCGCGGATATAAATCTAGTTAAACCTTCTATAAACCTTGTTGAACTGTTTAGTGACAGTACATGTACTTTTACGCAGTAGACACGACAGTAGGCGCAAGTACATCGCATTTTTCCTTTCCTCCTCATCAATTGTTTTCATCACCTCTTCCATTGCCTCCCCTCCTCACAGGGAGGGCTACAAGTGAAACATTACCAAATTGCCAATTAGAACGATACATATATTCTCTTTAATTATAGTTTCATAGTATATTTTTACTTCTGTATTGAAACATTCCCGTAAAGCATATTTCTTAAGGAAAAAAGAAATATGAGTTTAGCACGATAATGAAAACAATTATTGTTTAGAAGTAAAATGTAAATAGTTTAATGAACGTTTCGACTTTTCTTGGAGTCATGCTCAGCTTACAATCGACGATGCACAAATATTCATTAATATCTGTGAAAAATCTTTGTTAGAGGAATACTAGTCAAAATGGTTACAAGGCCTGAAGTAAATTAGTGAAAATATATTCAGATCAACATTTAGAAATGGAATATATTTAGTAATAATACTCTAGATCTTGTAGCCATATGTTTCTGAATATCTGAATGTACATTGTCAACTATGAATTGAAGATGACTAAGAAAAAATCAGAACTTTCTATTAAACTACTTTTACTCCTAAAAATAATCGTATTATTTTAATCACGCTTCAATTACTGCGCGAAATTCATATTTCGATTTTTTCCCTTCATGTTTAATATCGTAAATCGTAATATTTATTAAACATATATCTTTTCCTGTTTTCATCATTTGATTTTATCGATATTTTGTTTTATCGATTTATATTACATTGTTTTGTCTTGAAACAAAAAATACTAAAACACATGTACGTATCGCGTATTGACTATCTTTATTTATTTAAAAAAAAATGCAAATATTCAAACATTAAACGTGCAATTATTTATGAGATTTAGGAAATTTGATCGAAATTTTATTATACTTCGCCTCGAATAAAATCCTATATTGTCATGAAAAGTTCATTAAACATTTTCAAAACTCAAATTATTTTCGTAGGACTTATGATCTCAGAATTAAACGGTTCTGAACATATATTGAAAAGTAGTTGCGCTAAATATCCCAGGCAATCCCCCATGAATACCTTGTAACGGGATCGGCGCTAAAGGCCCTCGAAAGGTCCGGTCGCACTTAACGATGTTTGAATCGAAGACACATCTGAAACATAAGCAGTCTCGTATAATCTTGTCACATTCAAGATCACACCGTGAACCATTCACAACAGCATCGATATTCAGTTCTAATTTCAAATAATTAAATTTTCGAATTTAGAATTAGCGATTTTAAGAAATTGTAAAAAAGTATAAAAAAATCAGAAATCCAAGTGTTGCACTTGCAGCAATAAAATTCTTACTTAACACAGATTGCAACAAGTAACGTTTTAATAATAATTATTTTGCATATAATACCTTGATGACCGCCTTTATCTTAAAATTTTGCATCGTAATGCAGTAAATATATATATTTTTATCTCTATTTAACATTAATATAAATATGTTTGATTATATTGTAAAAATATAAGATAATATTCTTTGTAC
>NW_017259349.1:167041-173254 GCF_001594045.1 Atta colombica
CGTGCGTGTATGTCTATTGTATTATCGTTACATAAAGCAAGATTTTTCATTCATTAAATATCTAATCTGGAACGCTCTTTAAATTTTAAAGATAAAAATAAAGAAAAAAACAGAAGCAAAGAGAATTAGAAAAAGAGAAAAAAATATAAGAATATTATAATACTTGGACTGAACATATTCACTCACATGATTTCAGATTGAAAAGACAAAATGCAGGTCATTCTTCTCATTGTATTAAGCATGTGTCGTTTTATTTCAATATAACTGACCTATTCACTATACAATTTATCTTCCAATTAAAACAGATTTCTTTGCCACTAAGGCTTCTAATGCTGTATATGCACGTATGCTCGCTGATGGGATACTCTAAAATGGATCGAACAATATGTGATCCATCCAAGGGACTTACAGTTCTTTATATATACGAACCTTTCTCTCGCTTTATGAGAATACGTAACGTACAATTTCACAAGGACGCATGATCTATAATCATTTCACGAAAGATGCTATTCGTAAGGACGTCTTGCTCTCCAGATCAGGAGAATTGGAAAAAGGAAATTGGTACCAGTTTATGCTGAAAGAGGCGGTCGTCGTTTTTTAATTCCATTTTTTTTCTAAATAACGTAACTATGGAAATCGATAAGTTCTAAAGGAAAATTGGTATCTATAACTCGAATTATTTCCAGATACGTGTTACAACACAGACTAATCTATATTAGACATACTATCTATATATAATGATAGAATTTATTCACATTATTATTATGTATTCACAATTATTACATCGAGTATAAAAATATTATACTCTGTCCATCTGACAAGAATTACACGCAATTAAATAATACCTTCGGATTCATACAGTATTGCTCATGGCGTACGATTTTGTGCAACATTACAACTATATTTTCCCTCTGTTGCAAAACGCTCACATTTTTTTTGCACCGCCTCTTCCTGCTAAACAAAAAAGAAAAAAAAAAAAGAAAAAAAGAAAAAATACGGATATTGTATATGTAAAAACAAGATTTGAGGAGGGAGAAACAAGAATGAAAGAGACAGAGAAATAGAGAGAGACATATCGCGCTTCTATCAAATGACGTTTAACATTAATAGAAAGGATTATTAACGGCATAATTTTACAAAGTTACGTCAGTGAATTTTTCGAAGCTAAAGGACCCCGGACAGGGTTACCTATATCTTTTCTTGTATAAAGGGATGCGCCAGAGCGTGATTCACAGTGATTCTTTTCCCTGCATCCAACATCAATGTTCGTTCCAGCAAATCCTTCAGTTGTCCGACTTTGCGATTTTGTTCCGGTGGTAAAGAATTTCCACCGAGTTCTGCGCTGAGATCTCGAGTGGCTGGTAACGTCGACATTACAACGACTTTTTCCTGGAAAAACATACTAATCAGCAAATATTGCACGTATGGCAAATATTTATTTTCATAAATAAATATAAAGAACATTACGGTACAGCGTTGTCAACTGATACGTTGTATTTCTTCTGTTTCCACATTCCGCGCATAAAGTAACATTATTTACAGTGCTGCGTTGCGCGACTTAAGATTTAAGATTTTATCATAGCAACTTAAGATTTTATCATGGAAAATAATAAAATAGACTCACCCGTTCAGTAACTTTATCAACTTCGTGATATAGAAAATTGCAGTTGCTGTCAAAATGCTGATCCTTGAATGATCCTTTTCTAATTAGCTTGTTTGGCATTTTACCCTTTAGATCCATGAAGTATTTTAACATTTGATTATTCGTTTTCCCCGAAAACATTATTTTTCCCGTGTATAATTCATATATGGTACATCCCACAGACCACATATCAATACCAAAATCATATGGTATACCAAGAACTAGAAAATAACGATATTACTTTCGATTCTAGACATTCGATTCCAGATACAATTTCATTTTTTCAATATCAGCCCAAATTCAGCCCAAACTAAATTATAATACACATATATCATAAATTTTTTTTGGTTTTCAGTAAAATAATATATGTTATGATAATGTTCAATTAGCCAAGTTTTTTTATTGCAAAATATTTATAACTATACATATGCGTACATAGATGAGAGCGCGCACATACACATCTTACGATTCTCATTAAACTGCCTATTTCAGTTTAGCGCAAAATGAAGTCGAAGCTAATACTTGCGAAGTCGTTGTACGTAGTTTACTAAGATTGCCAATCAAGCATTGCGAGATATAAATCATTAATGTAACACGGTCAAAATATAAATAGAGATATCGATAGAATGTAACATAGTCGAAGATTAACAATGCTAATGTACATATCGTTAATTAAAAAGATGTTATACATGTTTTACATCTGCATATATTGGAAACAATCATGGTAATATACGACATTGCTTTCGCGTATGGACATGGAAAATTGCGTTTATAAATAATATTAATATTATTTGAAAAATCCTCTATCATTTTGCAATTTTCATAGTAGTTACTGAGGTATTAGTAAAGATCGCTAAATAGCACGAAACCGCCAAATACAGACATGTGACGAGATAGGATCATGATAGAAGAAACTTCCATCATGTTTTCTATCACAGAATTAAACAAGATTAAGATTCTGCCATGGTTTATTACAAGCGATCTTGGCAACGCATGAGCAGCGAAAGAAAACACTCTCTCTGTACTAGACGGTTGCATGTCAATCATGGGCGCCCACTATAGTATAGGCTGTGTTCCAAATTAATTGCTGACGCTGAAAATGCTATAGTTTACGTTTTGTGCACTATAGGTATTCAGTACTAATAGTAAATTTTGGAACACAGCCTATACTATAGTGGGCACCCATGATTACTAAGAGCGGTCATGTCGCATGTTTGCGTTTGGCAATACGACTGCCAAGCAGATATACACTTATTCAGATCTTTAAAAATTAATATCAGTAACTGACTACATTTACACGACTCGATTTACGCCGAAGCTAATAACATCGATGTTATGAAACTGGCTAATCATAGTTGTTCCTCTGAAGAATAGAACGACTGTGATTGATCAATTCATAAAATCATAAAATCGAGTCATATGTAAGATAGTCCATGATGTGAAAATTGCAAAATAATAGAGGACTTTTCGCGCGCGATTCAGTTTAGTCCACTTTATCTACCCATGAATGATTGTTACATTTAATATCAAATACTCTATATACATATATACATATTTTTGATAATATATGTACATATGAAAAATCGAATAGCAATTAGATTTTGTAAATACTTACTAATTTCAGGTGCACGATAAAACCTTGAAACTAAGTATGGTGTTATTTCATTTTCGTGGGCGTGTGATGCGGAGCCAAAATCACAGAGTTTCAGCACTAGTTTGCTTTCACTGACTAGAATATTATCCGGTTTGATGTCAGCATGCAGAATATTCGCACGTTTTAATAACTTTAGTGCTAGAAAAAGTTGCTGCGTATACGATCTTACCGCTTTAACGTGTAAGCCAACGTCTTTGCCATATTTCTTTAAAACCTGTCCAACATAATTATCGCGATTTAATCGTTCTAGATATTGTAAATTTTATACGAATAAAAATATATACATACCTCTCTTAAATTCATAGCTAAAGGTTCAAAAACCATACACAAATGATTTTTGTGAAAAAAATGCCTAAATAGACGCAAGCAATGAAATCTATCTTCCGGATCAGCGTCATTCAGCTTTCTAAGAATTTCTAACTCCTTTAAACCAGTTCTGTGCCTGTAAGAGTGAAAACAATATTATATATTGCAATCGATTCAAAATCGGAAATGTTGTATTAAGCTTACATTATTTCATTGTTCCTTATAATCTTCACAGCTACGTCCAAATTTCCTCTAGCGCTATCTCTTGCTCTTACTACATTACTAAATACTCCTTGACCTGTATATCCATAAACTACGTATCGTGCATCTAGTGTTTCTCCAACACGCACTCTGAGAAACAAATTATATATCGTTTTTATTAGTTTTCAAGCTGATCATTAGTTTTTAAATTAAAACAATGACGGAGGACAATATATAACTAACCGATAATATCCTTCGGCATCGTCCCAATTATCTGTCAAACTAGGATTATCTGGTCCTCCTTGACGTTTTCCTTCAAGTGTAGGACTCTGGATAATAAGACATTTAAGGTAAAAGATAATAAGATTTAGAGAACAAAAAATAAAATAAACATATTAATAAAGAGAAAAGTTAAATAAAATAAAACATACATTAAAATCACCAATATTATCTGCTTCTGCGAACATGTCCCATTCGTTCGATTTTTTTGAAGTTTGCTTTTCTTCTTGTTTAAATCTTTCAGACATTTTGATAGTTTTGTCAGGTTCATTAAGTGGTGTATCTTCAAATCTGGACTTTCTTTTTTTGGCTGGAGGCGGAAACTCTAGTTTTTCTGTGGGCAGTGGTGGAGTATGGCTCTCCAAAACAGATTCATTATTATTAGATGGTATATCTACAGATTTTTGTGATATATTAGATTGGCTTTCTGGAGAACCAATAACATTAATGTCGGCAGACATATTTGAATCTTCATTTGGTCCACTTAATCTCTGTAGAGAGAAAAAGATATGCATTGTAATTATGATCAATAATCAAGTAATATGTATTTAACGGATATATGACATTGATGAAAATATTACTTTGAGCAATTCTTCTCTTTGTTTTCGTCGACGTTCTATAATAGCTTCTTCATCCTCCTCTTCTTCGATATCGATATCTTTGATGTCCTCTTCACTCGAACTATCTGAATGTTCTACTTTGAGACCTTCCGATAAAGAATCCTTATACTTATCATTACGTTCTCGCTTGCTATTTCTGTCTCTATCCTTCTCACGATCTCTAACATGATCCCTGACTTGTTTGTCTCGATCTCTACGACTTCGAGAAGGAGATCTGGATCTTTTATACCGATCATTTCGTTCTCTTTCTGATCTGTTTCGAGTAAGGCTACGTGATCTTCTTATAGTACTGCGAGATCGATCTTCGATACGATGATCGTGATAACGGATATCTCGTCGATCACGACTACTGTCATGTCGATCTCTATTCCCATACCTATCTTTGCTTTTGCTATCTCTTTTGTCGCGACTAGCATGACGACGAGGCTCTCTACTAGATAATCTGTCACGACTGCGTCGATCGTGACTAATGTGACGATCTCGGCTGTTTTGACGTTCGCGACTTGCCAATCTGTCGCGACTTTTGCTATCTGAACTTTTTGTTTCGTTATTAGTTTTTGAACGAGAAGATTGCTCTCGTTTTCGATTTTCTTCTCTATATACATCAATTGTTAATATAATACTATTTTAATATACATATTTTTTATTAAGATAAATTACATTAAATAACGAATAATAGAACAAAACGAATAGTAATAATAATAATAATAATAATAATAATAATAATTTTCCCCACTTACCGTCTGTCTGATTCTTTTTTCCGTGTCTCATCTCTTCTTGATAGATCCTTACGTCTCTGCTGATCATCGTCAACTTTTCTGTTGGATTCATCTTTTCTCGTTTCTTCTTTCTGCCTTTCACTAGTTTTTCGCGAAGATCTGTCATCTCTTCGAATTTCTTCTCTTTTTCCTTCTTCTTTAAAGCGGATTTTCTCATCTCTTTTCCTGTCAAAATCTCTCTTCTTATCTTTATGCTGTTCACGAATTTTTCTGTCTCTAGTCATATCAACTATAACACGTCTTTCGGTTTTTATCACTTTCTTACGTTCTCTACTGCCTGATTTACTTCTACCTCGTTTCTTCGGTAGTATATCATTAGTATCGCTATCATCTTCCACAAGTATTACATCAGGCGTTTCCGTCATTGTTTTTGTTTCTTCTTCTTCCTCTTCTTGTAACTCTTTATCTTCACCCTTTTCAGATTCATCCGAGAGATATTGTACTAAACATGCTTGCAATCGTTCCTACACATTATACAATACAATTACAGTAAGTAAATGAAAAGTGGAACTCATGAAAAATATTTCATTATTACTGGATTATGCATCAAATGTATATACGCTGTGATGTATTTTAAAATTATACACAATATATATTCATAAATATCTAGTCACACATGTTTTGGATTAGGATTCTGAATAATATTTTTATATAATTAAGACTACGCTATATTGTACACATACTATAAATATATATGCACTATAAATATATATGCAATAGTATATATATATA
>NW_017259349.1:173354-182010 GCF_001594045.1 Atta colombica
GTGTGTGTGTGTGTGTGTGTGTGCGCATCATAATCTAGAATTATTCTAATTAATCATAAAAATGTTTATGTACCTTTTGTTTCATTAATTCTTCGAGATCAATATCATCTTCTATGATTGTACAATCTACTTCATCAGAATCAAGATCTATCAATTTTTCATCTTCACTTTCTTCTGTAGAGACAACTTCTAATATAGAAGTTTTTGTTTTTCCATTCATACCAATTTCTTTATGTACTATATTAGAGTTTATTTTCTCTCCCATAGTACCATTTTCCATATTTCTATCTCTTTTCTGTCTTTTGTGTTTTTTGTGTTTTCGTCTACAAAAAGATATAATTATAATTATAATTTTAATCAATGCATCACTTAGTTGTATTGAATGTTTTCCAGAAAGAATGCAGTGTAACATAGTGAATCATTAAATCCTTGTTGTTTGCCAACATTAAACAAAGATGAAATAATTCACGTTATACTATGTCCAACTAAAAATATCCATTACCTTTCTTGCTTATCCAATCGCTCATCGTCTCTTTCAATTAATTTTTCCTTCTTATGCTTATGATGCTTATGTTTTCTTTTTTTTTTCTTTCTTTGATCAATTACTCCATCTGCATCAGAATCTAATCCTAAAGATTCTCGTTTACACTCAGGATCTTCTAAATCTGACGTGCTGCAATTATGTGTCGAAATAAATATCTTGGTAAAACAATTTTTCGTGATAAAAAGAGAATATATTCATTTTTCTCCATTTTTTCATCAAATCGAGATCAAATTTCTCTTTGTTGCTAATGCAATATTAAATTAAATTTTTGTACAATTTACTTACCCCATAATGAAACTTTAGTAAATAATTAATAGATGAAACATAAAATCACTACATAGAGCAATTCCAACGATCCAAATGATTACAATGATCGCAATTAATAATGGTTCGTAACAAACGCACAAATACAGGAATGTCTCAGTGAGACGCCATTTTGCAAGTTCTATCCATGGTGAAAAGTGGAACTGGTGGATAGTGGTGGAAGGTGGAAGAACTGCCCAAGATGCTATTGCGCATACATACATCAGCAATATCAGCATACATTCTCTAAAGGCATTCGCATTCGCCAGTGCCATTGATGCTTCTGATTGGTTATCGTGAATATAAATGTGAATGCATATTTGGGTGCTGCGACTTATCTAGGCTAGAGATCTTTATGCTTGGACCACAATCTTGCTTTGAATGATAGTATGTCTTATGGGACAATAGAATGGAAATACTTACCGCATGGCAAAATGTGATGCGGTAGCCAATAAGTTTATAGCTCCTAATGTGTTCATTGGTTATCGCGTCCTTTTTTTTTGCTGCAAGAATTTCCGCGTTTAGTGTGGAGCTATTAAACCATTTTACAATGGGCAGTAGCAGTAGTGGATTAAACAGTAGGCGTAGAAATCGACTAATCGTAGTTTATTTTTCTCACATTCAACTTGATTGATCAATTTCGATGCCTATTCCTTAATGCATATCCTTCAGATGTGAATTTAAGCCAATCAGGGGATCGATTCTGTATCTTCAAACAAGATGAAAATTACAAAAGTGAGCAAAGTTTTATTTTTTTAGATGTTGACTAATAAAATTATCAGTATTCTAGTAAATTCGCTCACCTTAGTAATTTTCATTTCAAGATACAGAATCGATCCCCTGATCGATCCTCAGGATACTGTTTTAAATCTACGTACTCTAACGGAAATAAAAGTAGCAGTAAATTTATCCAGTAACTTATAAGTTTCAATCGTTGAAATTCACCTTATTGCGATGTTATGGATAAATTTATTGTTATTTCTATTTCCATTAGATTACGTAGATCTAAAACAATATTCTAATTGGCTGCTTAAATTTACGTCTTAGAGCCAGTCCACACTTGCATAGCCGCATAAACGTGCGCATAAAAAAAATCCAATCGTATTTTATGTTTGTCCTTATGACAGAAATGTGATAAGACAGAAATTGGATAATTTTCTTTATGCATATGTTATGGCTCTTACGGTTATTGTTGCAAAATTTTGTGTGGCAGCTCTTAATCCGAATCTACAATAAGTGATTTAAGCCATAAGAAATTGACCAATTATAGTCGAATGCGAGAAAAATAATGAATTGTGATTCGTCCATTCCTTATGGCTTAAGGCTTAAAAATCTATTGTAGATTTAGAATAAATTGAATATGAGAAAATCGACTGTGATTAGTCAATTTCTTACGGCTTACGATCTCTTAAAGCAAGGATCGAACATTAGGCTTTCACTTAACGCTCGCAAGCATCATTTGTCCCAGGTATAAAGTCGGTTCATTAATTGCAAGCTGATTGCAAGTTTGTTACGACAGCCAATATGAAGCGTTGATTTTAAAATAAGCTTCAGATTGACTGTCGCAATAAACTTGCGATCAGCTTACAACTAATGTAGAACCAACTTTAAGGTCTGAGCACAAGAATTGTCGTAACACTTACTTAGGCTACGTTTCAAAACTTCCTTTCCAAGGAAAATTTACTCGAAATATGTAATATATGTAACGTATACTGTAGCATATAGAATAAAATCTTCCTCGGAGAGGAAGTTTTGGAATATAGCTTTAGAGACTTAAGTTATAAATGTAAGTAACGCACAAGCTTTCACGTATGACGTACAATTTATTATCGTGTCTTCAAGGCAATAAATCGTATGTCATATGCCAAAGCTTGTGCATTACTTACATCTACAATTTAAATTTAAATAAGTGAATGACAATTCTTGTGCTCAGACATTTCTTGTGCTTAACAGTTTTAAAGACCATTCTACATTACTATTGTAGACGTTACAAGTCACAAGCTTATTGTTTCAGCCAATCTGATGCTTCAATCTTAAAGTCACATGATGTTTACGACATTTTCGACGCTATGATATGACTAATGTAGAATGATCTTAAGACTGTCTTAAGTAATGTTTTAAGGTAGTTTATAATATAATGTTAACAAACTCATTATATAAAGATCAGAATATTTACATCAATAGTAATATTAATATTAAAGTAATAAGTAAATTAAAAATAATAATTGATTAAATATTATATGAAAATTGTAATTGAATAATTATATATGAAAAAATAATAATATATTGCATGAAAATTGTAATTAAATGTGAAATTGTGTTAAATTTAATAATATACGTACACAAATGCATACTTTATTATATACAAGAATACTTTATCGTATACAAATATAACAGTTTACACAATAAAGTCACCGAAAAAATTTGATTTAATTTTTTAGTAAAACTTAATTTTATTAATTATATTTTATAGGAAGAAGATCCAATTAACCTAATCTGCAATTTCAATTTACTGAAGGCAGCCATATCCCTTGTTGAAAACCGATGCATTAAAAATTGAAGCCACATAAAAAATTCAGTGACTATATATATTGCATGTACTTATACTGTGGTTGGGTCGGAGTATAGGAATTGACTAGTCACAGTCGAGTATTCCTTTACAGTCAAATGAGAAGGAAATGCTCGATTGTGATTGATCAGTTCTTGCACTCTGACCAACTCTAATCTTGGTGGAAACTTAGGCTGTTTTCACATGCAACAGAACTTGCGTAAGCATAACTTGCGTCAACCAATCAAATCGTATTAAATTGTATCAGTTATGCATTATTCTAGTTGAAACGATTTGATTGACTAACGCAAGTTAGGCTCATGCAAGTTATGCTGCATGAAAGCACCATTAGTCTAAAAAAAAAGTGAACAGACAGTTTTACAAAAGTGAACAAATTCACTAGAATTTTTATAATTTAGGGCCGATTATTTTATATTTTGATAAATTTTGGGTAAGTAGCAAGATTACTCAATCACATACGCTGATTACCAGATTTATCTCACAGGTAAAATTTACCAAAAGATGAAACAATTGACTCTTAATTGATCAATACCCAGTAATCTTTATTCATTTTTAAGGAAACACTCACTGATGTGCCACTAATACATACCAGCCGTTTGGAAATACTCGTATGTACTCGGTGTGCACTAGTAGTATGAAATCATTTGGAAATGTCACACCGAGCTACTAAACCACCCATGCAAAGGAGGAGCCGGTGTGTTATGGCAGCGTAGACTTGCATAGTGCACAAGGGAATCGACTAATCGAAATTCTTCTTTTTCATGGAATGGGAGAAAAGAACAATTAAATCGCGTTCTTAGGTCAAAAAATTTTGAGCAGTTATATGAATCTAGAAAATTTGTCTAAATTTTATAATATTTACTATTTTTTTATTTATTTTTATTTTAACTTTTTTTTTATATTGCTCTGCCTTTAATAATATTTTACGCACATTATTATTTATGCACATTTTACGCAGATTATTTGTATAAATATTGTAAAATTGTATGTGTCCAGTACTATTTAGAACAAAACTATTCTAAGATCGACAATAAGCTTCGCAGGAACTAATAGATCTTTGGATGATAAAGCAACATCCAGCATTTAAAGTTTTATATCACTGATGTCAATTTTCTTTAGGATTTATAATAATAAGACCTGTTACAATCAGAATATTGTTAGTCAAACCTGTTATGCTGATTCTGCAATGAGTCGATAGGTGGAAATCTTAGTTGACCAATAGCTAACTTGTAAGACTGTAATGCTGATTAATCAAATTCATCGATTAAGATTAATAAGCCTTTTACAATGAGGTTAATGAGTCATAAGTCATAAATCAGAAGTCAGAGGTTAATGAGTCATAAGTCATAAATCAGAAACTTGACTACTGTGATTGGTTCATTTCTAACTTATAATTTATGATCTATAGTTTATTGCAGAAAGCTCAGTAAGACTACCGATTCATTGTAGAATCATTATATTGAATTTTTTACGATGAAAAATTTTACCATTGTCTAAAGTCGATACAGCAACATATAATTAACCGGTACAATAGTGAAATGTTTAATAGGTGCCGGTAATGGAAGGAATGACTTATATTTCTTTCTTTTTACAATCATATACCGCCATCGTTCCTCTTTATAATCATTCTACCGTCTTTTTTCACCGGTGAATTGTTTAGTTCGAGGATAGGGTTAAACGTGAGTAGTGAGATGGAATTGAGATGACACATGGAAGCCGTTCGGGAACACTCACCACCCAAAGGTACACGATACCTTTACTACTTCTTCACTGAAGTCATTGAAACACACCAACGAGTTTCCGAACGCCTAATTAAGTCTGTTCGCGTTGCATGAAATCCCCAAATATTTTTGCTTAAGATAAGATAGATATATATTTGGCATTGAAAAGAGAGAAAGCAAATAAGCCGAGTGCAAAAAGTGCGAGCAATGCAAATAGATCTATAATATTTTCACTTCATTTTGAACATAATCGATCTCCAGATTAAAGAATGCGCTATTTTTATTAATATGAAACTTTAATAATCTCTAATAATCCCGGGCGACTGAGGCGATATCGAGCAATTCCGTGGCACTCCAAGCGATTCCGGACCGAGTCCGGGCGACTCCGGGCGACTCCGGGCGATGATGGGCGTCGATAACATTGTTTTCAAAAATTTACAAAAAACAGTGAAATTTCTAAAAAAAACTTCTTTAAAAAAGAAAAAAATATATGCAAGTGCATAAAAAAGGTATCGAACATTATATTCCTTTAAAAAAAAAATGGATACAAAATAAATATTTAATTTAACCAAGTATTTCATAATACAAAACACATAATTAGATAGATTGGAAATGACTAAAATGATTAAAAAATTACTTTTAGTAAATATTTTGGAATCATTTTAATGTCATGATTTTTTGTTCTGTTTGGATATGTTTTTCAATTTATTGTACATGATAGATTTTAGAAACATTCCTGCTCAGTAAGAAATGACAATGGAATTAACATCAAATCGATGTCGATTCGATATCGATTTCATTATCATTTCTCACTGGGTGTTGAAATATTTCATAAGACATATTTGCAGAATCCTTTCATTGCACACGATCGAGATGTGAAAGATTGAAACATTTCTAAAAATTTTGCGCAACAATCGGTGCTGTATAGATTTTAATAGATATTTAATTAATTGAAAGACGATTAAAAAACTATATACGCGTAAGAGAGAGAATTTTCTTTTGTATCATTGATTATTTTGATTCTTTATATGTTTGTGTACTACAGGATTGTACTTATTGTACTGTTAGTTGTATACTCTGATTCTGCTACTTATTGCAATGTTACGATGAATTGAACGACAAAAAACTTTATTAATGAAAAAATGAATATAAAAAATGTATTAGATACATTATATCAATATATGCATATTATATTATAATTAAAAAAGAATATAAAGCTTTTCATGGATCCATTATCTCAAAATGGATGAGATTTAAAGAATTATTCAGATAATTAATCTTGGCATAGCCATCTTGAGATACCCGGTAAAAAATGCACGTTCATTTCTCTTTCTTTTGTAAAATTACTTTTTAGTGTAATAAAAATAATAATAATAATGCAAAAACAATTAAAGAAATAATTTTGTTTTAGAAAAAATCAAATTTGGAGAAATATAAAAAAATTGTTCATTTACAATTATGTATAATTTTATATATAATTATATATGAGCATTTATTTTATATTTCTCTAAACTTGATTTTTTCGAAAAGAATTAGGACGAACATTATCCTTTTAAATATTTTTTATGTTTTCATATTATTATTATTATTTCTATTACTAAAAAATAATTTTACAAAAGAAAGAAGGACGTATGTACACTTATGTATAAATATTTCAAATACAATTATGTATGTTTATGAATATTTATACATATTTGTATATGTTTGTATGTTATGTATTATTATACATATTCATGCATGACAAATTTTTTACCAGGATTTTTTATCTGTATAAAATTAACTATTCTCCATTTAATTTTTATCTCAATAAGTTGCGAATAATTAATGAAAGAGAAACATACAATTTAATTAAAAAGTTAAAATCTAAAATTTAATAAAAATATTTTGTTGTCAAAATTTTTTTTCAGAAAAATTAATTATTGGTAAATATCTTATTGAAAGGTGTATTAAAAGTTTAATACATAAGAATTATCTTTTGAAATGTTGATTCTATGGAGTATTGTTTTAATTTGAAACTTGTATTTGTTATTTTATGTTATAGAATCAACGCTGTATGTGCAATAGCGCTACGCAGATACCAGGTGTACAAGTATGAAATGATGATTTGAGAAACAGATGGCGCACCAATGCAGTATGAAGTACAAAGATTTAACATTATACGCTATTTTATTGTACCATCAACAAGTGTCAAACGCGCAAAGTGATTTGATTGAAAAGTGTTTGCATAGTATTGTGCTGCTGTGTTTAATATGACGAAATTTGTACCAAAGGAGCATTCGCGGACAGCATTAATTTTTTTGTTTTCATTTGAAGAAAACTGCTGCGGAATCATACAGATTACTTGGAGAAGCTTATGGTGAACATGCTCCAAAAAACGTGTGAACGATGTTTTCAGCGTTTCAAAATTGGAGATTTCGATGTTGCAGACAAGGAACACGGAAAACCGCCCAAAACGTACGAAGACGTGGAATTGCAAGCATTGCTGGATGAAGATGATTCACAAACACAAAAACAACTCGCAGAACAATTGAGCGTTAGTCAATAAGCTGTTTCCAATCGCCTACGAGAGATGGGAAAGATTCAGAGAGTCGGCAGATGGGTGCCACATGAATTGAATGGAAAAGCGCAAAAATACATGTGAAATTTTGCTCGAACGATACAGAAGAAAGTCATTCTTGCATCGTATCGTTACTGGGGATGAAAAGTGGATTTTTTTTGAGAATCCCAAGCGCAAAAAATCATGAGACCCAGGCGCACCATCCACATCGACCGCAAGACCGAATCGCTTTGGCAGGAAGACGATGCTCTGTGTTTGGTGGGATCACAAGGGTGTGGTCTATTATGAGCTATTGAAGCCTGGCAAAACGGTTAATACCAAACGCTATCAACAATTAATCGATTTGAACCGTTCGCTGCTTAAAAAACGACCAGAATACTAAAAGAGGCAACACAAGATCATTTTTCTCCATGACAATGCTCCATCACATACGGCAAAACCAGTTCGGGACACGTTGGAAGCACTCAGCTGGGAAGTTCTACCCCATGCGGCTTACTCACCAGACTTGGCTTCTTCCGATTACCACTTGTTTGCATCGATGGTCACGCACTTGCTGAGCAGCACTTTGGTTCGTACGAAGATTTGAAAAAATGGCTTGATGAATGGTTCGCGGCAAAAGGGAAAGATTTTTACTGGCGTTACTGGTATCCACAAATTGCCCGAAAGATGGGAAAAATGTGTAACTAGCAATGGAGCATACTTCGAATAAATCTCTTTTTATCATTCTTCCGAATTTAACGTGTTTTTTTTGGAAAAAAAATCATTATTTCATACTTGCACACTTGTGGTATATAATTCCGCTGTTACATATTGGGTAAGTGAATTAATTTTTTTATTGAGATATGATATACGTGTGGTGGCATATAACATATAAAATCTTATGCTGATATTTAATTATGCAAATGTGGCTATAAATAGCAAAAAGAATTTTACTTATAAATAATGTAACTATAATTAATATA
>NW_017259349.1:182110-183788 GCF_001594045.1 Atta colombica
ATAATTTAATCAATAAATAAAATATTTTACAATATTATATAATTTTGCATAAATAATACGCGAAATATGCGACGTGTCGTTGGTTGATAATAATTCATGATTGCACCTATATTTTACGTCTCACTTACCAAACACGCGCAATATTTCTTCATTTTGTTAATTTAATATATCGATATCATTAATAATATTAATTAAAATTGAATTAATATCACGGATAATAATAACAAGAAACAATCAATATATACTTGGAGAATACATACTAAGGTAATCGTATGCTCTGGCTTCGCCAAAGAAATAGAAACAAATAGAAATGAACGTTACATCGTCACATCACTAAATAGATACGTCATTAATAGATGTAGAATGCCGCATATTTGAAAATTTCAAAGAATTTTCCAAATATAATGCTTGTCATTACCAACTAGTAAATACATAATACTTTAACAATGCGCATTCATGACAAAAAATAAAATTTATAAAATTGCACGAGAGCGTAATTTGTAATATTTCAACACGAAACTAGGATAAAAAATGAATCATTCGTACAATAAAATACATTTCCTGAGCGCTTTAATAAAAGAAAATCACTTTACCTAACTAGATTAACATCATCGGTAAACACCATCCAGTCTTACGTAAATTGGTAATATTGGTTTTGACATATACGTATAATCATTATATGCAAATCGATTTTAGAAAGGAACAATTGATGCCTCTATCGCCGATACATTATTTCAAAAGTTAGACTCATGCACATTAATTAAATACATTGATATAATGTAGATACATAATACAGTGTTCGATGAAAAAATAAAATTGCAATTGCGGAAAAAATCAATTATATCCGACACTCTACAATAATAATAGAAATGTTCAAAGTTACACGTGTATAACAAATGCTTATTCAAACAACTTTTTAGCATAGTGCCAAATACGGAAAAAGTACTCATCTTTCCTAAGTAATCTTGCTCTCGCGTATGAATGTATATCGGCATCCATATTATGTTCTCTCAACCATGAACTTGTGTTTTCCGTGCTAAAGCTGATAGATGCGGTCTCACCTTTGTCCATAGCCTCTGCAATTGGTTCCACGCACGACAGTTCTGCCAAAGGAACAGATTTAATGATTAAAGTTTTAAATTTTAATTTAAGTTTGAAGGATGAATGCTGTATAATAAAAAGATAGTTACAATAAGAAAGGAAGCCATACCCGGTTAAAGTGGGTATTGGCTTTAATAACTGTGTTTTTACAATTTCCAGTTCAAGCAAACATGCGCGCCCATAATATTTGATGATTTTAAAACAATTCTAAAACTGAAAGTAAAGTAATTAATATTACAATTAAATTGACATGCGATGTTTACAGTGTTTTAAAGATTGCTCATTAGTATCAGAATTATATAAATTGCTTGTTAATTTAATTGTGATATTATCTACTTCAGGATTGTCCTAATTACTTCAGTTTTAGGGCTGTTTTAAGATCAACAAGCACGCAGTTTGTTTGAACTGGTAATTGTAAAAATTCACATAGATTCCTAGGGATGTTTTGTTCTAGTCTATAAGACGTCCTGTGGATCAAATAGTCGTCTCATTATGTTCTACATTCATCCACAGGAATCGATAATCTTGAAGACATCCATCTGTAATTTTTGGGACAATTCTATTCTTACCCCCCCCC
>NW_017259349.1:183888-188140 GCF_001594045.1 Atta colombica
CATTCCCTCCCCCCCTCCGAATGTCTTTTAGATAAAGACTTTTGGAAAAAAAAAATGCTGAATTTGCAAATTGAAATGTTTCGCAAAATATTATATTCATTAGCTTCAATGATATAAAAATACATTCGTGTCTTGCATTAAGCGCATGCGAAAGTCATGTACAAATAATTATGATTCGTCTGTGTGCGTTGATTATATAGACTTGGTTATATCGAGAGTTTGACTAAATTTTACAAGAAATAATACCATCTATCAGCAGAATATCAGAAAAATCCAAAAATATTGTAAATTCTCAAAATTATGACAAACAAGGACTGGGACATTCTTTAGGATTTCAGATTAGAATGTTAATTGCTGTTTAGAACATTTTTAGATTTATTTATATGGGTCTCAGGACATTTTGAAATTTTCATCTTTGTTAGTATAAGGTACTAAACACATTCCACATATGTCCCAAAATATTCAGGATGTATATTCATCCATATTCATCCTGAAAATGTCTTGCTATTAGAAGTATTATTTAAATACAAAAACTCATTTTGATCTTGCTTATTGTTTTTGAAGATTTTCTAATCGATTTTATTGTTTAAAAACTTATTATTATTTAAAAAGAGTAAGTTATTTAAAAATAATTGATATCAAGTAGAGAAAAATAGAAATAAAAATAATGATAGAATCGTACCTGATGTCGGTACGATCTTAAAAGGTTCTTCCGATTCCAAATGATCGCTAAATCCGATCTCATTTCGTGCGAAGATCCTTACGAGATATTCGTGATTCTCTTGCAGATCTCTAATGTTCAATTTTTGTATATCCGCGCTAACTCTTCCCACTTCCATCCACATAGTTTTCTTCGCGTCTCTAATAGCAATTTTATAACCCTCGAGAGATGCACCGCCGTCTGATTCGGGTCTACCCCATTCGATTACCATTGTATTCGCTGCAATCTGTCTCATCTCTAACGGAGCAGTAGGTGATGATGGAACATCTACAAATAATTCAAAAAGCATATTATAAATTGTTACTTTAGGTATACGATAATTTGATAATAGTATCTATATAGTATATATACAACATTATATTGTATTTTATATATATATAAATATAAATTAGTATATAAATTAGTAAATAGCTTACTAGCATGAGTTTTTAGTGTGATCGGCT
Organism: Atta colombica; assembly: GCF_001594045.1. Classification (NCBI taxonomy): domain Eukaryota; kingdom Metazoa; phylum Arthropoda; class Insecta; order Hymenoptera; family Formicidae; genus Atta; species Atta colombica. The sequence goes on from NW_017259349.1 coordinate 185,053, forward strand.
CGGAATTAGTAGGTATGCTAAGACCTAAACTATTTTCAGCAAAAATTCTAAAGAGGAATTCGCTTTCTTTTAGGTTCTCTATACAATATTGGTGTATTGTAGCATCCAAAGTGACAACTTTCGACCACCTGGCGCCTTTTCCGATTAATGGTCTCTTCTCGATTATATAACCTATAGTGAGAAGAAAATAATATGTATTATTGAAAATAATATGTAATATTAAATGTCGAAATGGAAAATTCATTTTATAAAAGTTTATATTTTATTTGCACATATATTATCACCTGTCAATTCCGATCCTCCTGTTGTAGTTGGTGGTGACCAACTAAGAGTGACACTTTTGCTAGTGACATTTGTTGCTCGGACGTTTAGCGGGCACGAAGGTGGTGCTGAAGAAAATTTAAATTATTATTTGCTCAATATATACATATGTCTTGCTATATTAGAATTCATATATAATTATGTTTTACAACTATTTAGCGAAATCTTTAGCGAAATCGATTGGATGCATTAATACGCATACATAAACCGTAGTACATAAACTGATGTGTAAAAGTCGAAATGTAAAAGTGTAATATAAATATTTATATATTAAATGGCAAATTTTTATATACTTTATTGTGTTACTTTGTAAAATATGTATTGGGCATTTTATTATTCGAGATATTTGCATTTCATTTTTATTCTCGGATCAATATATACGGTAATACGGTAAATTATATTGCTATGCTTGTCTTAGCGCTGAGACACTAGCGTGTCTCCTGATTTAATATATACCAATACTAATGCGTCTAATCAAATTTGTTAATAAAAAAACGCAAGGATAAGATACAATTCAAGAATAGGACATGAAAAACAAAAATAAGAAACTTACTCTTAATAGCGATAGTTTTGGTTGATGGAAATATGCCTAGTAGCGCGTATATGCTGTTTTCTGTAAGCTTTATTAATTCTAAGCAAAAGCAAAAGCGATCGTATTTATTATTAGATTATATTGGAGATTAATAATAATTGAAAATCAGTAATATGATGATTGAAAATAAGTAATATGATAAAACATTTAAAAAATAATTAGTAAACTTACTCGGTTGTTTACCGGTTGTAATCACTTCTTCTGCTGTATACGGAGGACCAGCACCAACGTTATTTTTAGCTATTATTCGGAAATTGTACGATGTATCCGGTTTTAAATCGGATACAGTAACATTAGTAACTTCCCCCTTTGTACTCGCAATCTAAGAAAGCATTAAAGATAAAGATTGTCTTAGTGCTGTGGACAATAAGTGTCTTAATGCACAGATAATGTGAGTACTAACTTTTTGCCAAGTTTTCTTAGATGTCTCCTTCATTTCAATAATGTATTCTATAATAGGAGACCCGCCATCATTCTTTGGTGGTTCCCATTTTAATGTGAATGATGTTTTCGTCATTCCAAAAACTTCGAGTGGTCCTCTCGGTGGGCCCGGTGTTTCTAATTATCAAACCAATAAAATATGTGTATATTTGAATATTTTATAAAGTTATATATAATTTTCTTAACATTCTTTTTTAATATTTAATACACAAAAAAACATAATTTTTTTTTACCGAATGAAGTTCTTGTTCGAATTGATTCGGATTCCAAAGGATCTGAGGATCCAACTGAGTTTCTAGCAACTATTCTGAATAGGTAGTCGACATCTTGCTGTAATTTCTGCACACAGAAATTCTCAACTTCTTTGTCAACATCACCTACTTTTGTCCAAACTTTCTTATTCATGTCGCATTTCTCGATGGTATATCTTTCCAGTTCAACACCACCATCATCGATTGGCGGTCGCCATTCTATGGTGACGCGATCTTGTCTAATTTCTTTTGCGATAACTGGTCCCTGAGGTTTGCTTGGTTTATCTGTAATATGTAATAAATATGCACATCACTAATTTTAAATTTACTTTAAAACTTTCATCATTATTTGATCAATGTGAAAAGTCAACCTATAACACGAAGATGACATTCCATCGATGAGCTACCGGCTTCGTTCGATGCTTTCACTGTATAGATAGCTGTATCATTTCTAACAAGTGAAGAAATCATAATAATAGATATAGTTTCCTTAGTCTCAATGGAAATGCGCTTATCAATTATTGTTTTGTTATTTATCATCCATATTACTTCCGGTTTTGGGAAACCACTGAAATGAATTTCGGCTTTCCATTTATCGCCCACTGTTAGTCTCTGCTTTCTTAAATTTTCGTCGCAAGTGATCTTTGGAGATTCTTGAATTTTTAATTGACATGATGTTTCTGCCATTCCTGCATCATTTTGAGCTTTAACCGTAAATGTGGCTGAAGATGTTTCAGTAGTTTTTCGAATAGTATATTTAGCTAAATGATTTTCATATGTAATATCACTATCTTCGAAAGCCTTGCCATCTTTTAACCTAGAAAATAATTTTCACAATATATCTCGAGCAACAATTGACATATTTAGCTGCTGCAATTAGATAAAAAATGAAATAATAAAAAATTACCATGTAATACGAGGTGTCGGTATACCACCAATTACGCAAGAAAGTGTGATGGTCTCTTCTAATCCAATGACGATACTTTTAAGTGCTTCAAGAACAGTCGGTGGCTCAGACGCTGATAACTTGGAAATTCTTAGATATGGTGTATTTAGTGATGCTTCCCCTGGTCCAGCTTCGTTAACAGCTGTTGCACGGAAGGTATATTCCTTGTCGGTGATTAAGTTGATTAATTTATATGTAGTTTCAATTATTGTCTCCGTAATTCTGCTCCATCTTGAAATTAAATTAAATTTTCTTGGTTACAAATTATAGAGATATGTATAAGAAAATACATGTTTAGATTTTTTGTTTTTTTCTTTAACAAGTCCACAAAATTTTGTATTACTTACAAAGTTTCTGTTTTTTCTCGATATTCTAAAATGTATTCTATGATCGAGGAGTGTCCATCTGTATCTGGTTTCTTCCAATGAAGAGTAATGCTGTCATCGGTTATTTCAAGAGGTTCCGGAATTCCTGGTGCACCAGGTACCTCTGTAATGTGTGTGTGTGTGTGTGTGTGTGTGTATATATATATATATA
>NW_017259349.1:188240-196366 GCF_001594045.1 Atta colombica
GATTTCCTTCCGAAAATCATTCAAATTATTATATCGATATATGTAAATACATAATATATAAATATACAATATATACGTAAATACTTACGCACAACAATGACGTTGATTTCTATACTATCCTCTCCATGTGGATTAGTTAATTTTAGAGTATAATCACCACAATCTTTCTCTTGTACATCTCTGATTATTAAGACGGCTGAACATTCATCAATGGATGGAATAATTCGTTTAGATTTTTTAAGAATATGGCCATTGACGATCCACTCATCAATTGGAATTGGCTTAGCCGCGAATTTGACAACAATATCAATGTCATCGCCTTTCATCGTTTTATATTTTTTAAGCGTATCAGGATGAATTTTAGGCGATGTTTCAATAACTGCAACAAGAGACGCACATAAATGAAATAATATCCAAATTATTATAGACTAATAAAGAAGAGAACGAAGATTAATAGCGAATTCGATTGGACTCTCAGTACGCATTAGTGCACATTAAAACCCATATACACATCATTTGATATAAAGATTTGTATTTATTATAAATATAGAAACCGTGAAATACTTTACTGTGCTGTTAGGTAAAATATATTTTATAATTCGAAATATTTACATCTTACTTTTACATTCAAATTAACAACTTCATATGCCTCAGTGCCTTAATCGAATTCGCCATAATACTATTGAAAATACCTTACGCACACACACACCCACAGACACATAAGACCTATTTTAAGTTATTTATATACTTAAAGAAAATACAATACGCAATCTTATAAAATTTACCTTCGATTTTTAATCTCGATGATGTTTTCACATTGGCAACTGTAGCAGTATATTCAGTGATATCTTCGGTCGTGCATTTTTTAACAATGAGCTTTTTAACATTTCCTTCGTCGATAACATTATATTTCGATTGTGCACAATCGATCATTTCATTTTTCCTATACAAATTTCACATAAGTTTATATATATTATATATTACAATATAAAGTTTATATATACTAAAGTTTATATATACACATTATATATACTATACATATTTGTTTCAATTTTATTAATTATAATTGTCAAAGAAATTAACTTTTTCAAATATATTTTTTTATTTTGATAAAATTTAACTTACTTTAACCATGTTACCGGTACATCGGCACGTGATAATTCGATAAGAAAAGTTGCATCAGTGTTGAGAGGCACTAAAGTAATATCTGGTAATTTTTTAATAAAATCTACTTCAGATTCTTCGACTGTCAGTCTGGCTAACGAAGTTTGACCACCAACTTGACAGGAATAGATTCCTGCATCTTCTACTTCAGTGTCATAAATTTTCAATTTTTGTCTTTTGCCATCGATTGACAATCGCACGTGCTCAGAAAATTGCAATTCTTGTCCGTCTTTGAACCAGCGTACCAGAGCGTCACCTTTTGTTAATTCTATGTCGAAAGTTGCTTTCTCCCCTGTAGCTATAGTTATGTCTTGCATTTTGATAATAATCTCCGGTGGTAATTCGACAACTGTAACTTCCGCTGTACACTCTTGATCTAGAAGAGCGCATGTGTATTCGCCTTCGTCGTGAACCGATGTATTCCTGATGAAAAGTTTCCTTATGGTACCATCTTTCATAAATTCTAGTTTTCCTTTGCTTGGTGTTAATAATTCACCATCTTTTCGCCATGTGACATCGGCTGTTTGAGATGTGATCTCAACCTCTAAAATCGCCACGTCGCGTTCTTTTACCTCAAAGTCTTGCAATTTCCTGACGAATTCTGGCTTGGTAGCCTTAACGATAACATTGCTAAACGTCATTTGGTTCTTGACAGTACATTTATATGTTCCTGCATCGGAAAGACTACTTTTCTTAATAAGTAACTTGTGTAGACGTCCTTCCTGAATTATCTCGCGATGATCCATCCCGCTAATTTCTTTATCATTGTGCCACCATATCGTAGAAACAGTATGGGATGTTTCACAGCTTAATTCTAGAGTTTTGTATTCGTTGACTATGATTTCATTTTGCAAATTCCTCGTGAAAAAAACTTTAGCAACATCTACTGTGACTTTTGCACCGTGAGAAGCTTTTCCGACTGGATTACTAGCGACACATTTATAATCTCCAGCATCGACTTCAGAGTCTGCATTTTTAATTTCAAGTAGGATGTTCTCACCATCATAACTTTCTATGATATTGATCGATTTATCAAGTGGTTTGTTGTTTCTAAGCCAAGTAACTTCGGGAACGGGATTACCAATAACTTTGGCAACTAACTTAAAAGTATCTTTTTCCGGAACGATTACCTCTTGGAAACGTTTGGTGAATAATGGTGGTTCTGGAGCGCCACTTGGTACTTCTGAATTTTAAATATAACAAAAGTATTATAATAAAGAATCCATTTTATATCTATTTATTATTATTATAAAATTATAATCGTATTAAACAATTAGCAGCATAGCAATAATAAATACGTATCATACCCTTAACAAACGAGACACACTCGTTTATACAATGTTGAAAATTAATGTTGACTTGTGATATGGAGTTAACTGAAAGCATATTAGTAAAGAAGCGCTTTGTAAAATAGCATCCGATAACAAGCTGACATATTTTATTGCCTAAGAAGACATTAAAATAAAACGCAATTTAGTTTCTTTCAGTTTATATTTCTTTTATCTATTAGCTGGTCTATTAGTTGGTAGCAAAATGCCAATTGTCGAAAAGGCGAATGAATTAATATAACGAAAAAGTGAACATAACAAGAAAAGGGCACACTCTTTTCATAACCGTAACCGTTAGACTTACCGTAAGAATCAGAGTTGAAAGTTTAAAAAGAATAATCTTACATTTTTGACAATTCTTGATTGTAATTGACTAAGCCCGGATCTACAATAGAGTTTAAGTCTTAAGCCATAAGAAATGGACGAATCACAGTCAATTATTCTCCTCCTATTCAACTGTAATTGCAGGTCAATTTTGGCTTAAAGTCACTTATGGCTTAAAGCCTAAAACATCTATTGTAGATATAGATTAATTCTTATGATATGTCTTATGATTAAGGCTTGTAGAACACAGATCTTTGCATAAAGTCATAATGCAGTCTTCTTAATCCTATTGCTCGTGGCCGAGCGTGATGACTTAATTCTGTCATATGCCTGTGATGCGCTGGTTGTACACAATCATATGGAACCTACAGTTTAACGTCGATTTGGAATAACAAAATTTTGTTAAAGAAGTGTTCTTAGCAAAAATACTCTTGGGTTACCGCTTCCTTTTGCGAGAGACACGAACGTATAAAAATATTTTGGTTCTACTGAGAATTTCTAGCATAGTAGATCAGTGCGCTGTCTGATTTGTCAAGCTCGCTCTCAAAGCGTAAAAAAATCAATTAATCAGAATCTTTTATCTCATAGAAAAGAAGGAAATTAAGGATTTTGATTGGTTCATTTTCTTATGCATTATTGTATTATGCATTATGTAAGATTCTGTGCTTTCGTCTTGTTATGAAAAGTGTGCACGAGCACACAGCCTTGTGGCACAAGAAACGTAAGGCAATAAGATGTAAGCAATAAGTAATCACAATAGAGAACATAAGATGATAAGATCAGCAGTAGCAAATACAAAATGTTGATTTGTTTATTGTTCATTTCTTACTGCTTAAATTTCTTGTGTGTCTTAAAGCGAAACATTGAAATATCGCAATGCGAAGAGATAATTGTTCTTACTCTCAACAGTTAATGTAGCCCGAGTCTCAGCTTTGCCCATATCATTGATAGCTATAACCGAATATTCTCCACTATCTGCTAATTGAGGTTGGATCAAGTTTAATGTATTAACATGTCCGTCTTGCTTTAATTGTGAGCCCTTTAACGGCTTCCCGTCTTTGTACCATGTTATTTTCGGTGATGGATTACCGACTATTTGAGTCGATAAGACAATAGTTTCACCTTCTTTAACAATATAGGATTGTAACGGTTCTAAAATTTCAGGTGGTTCGTTTTTTCCAGTTTTCACCTGTTCCATCAGAAAATGTATTAATTATATTATGTAATATGTAAAAATGAAATTACAAATATATATCGACCAACCTTTACAGGAATATCGATAGTAGCCTCGCCCTCTCTGTTTTTAGCAATAATCTTGTATCTTCCTTCCTGCTTCTTTTGAATTTTAGTGAAATTTATGACACTGCAGTACATATGCATGTCACTTTCAGTTGCAACAATAATGTTCTGTTGACTAATTACTGGGACGTCTTTGTAATGCCATGTTATTTCTGGTTCTGGTACAGCGACCAATCGACATTCTAATATCACATCGTCACCTTCATTCACATATTTCGCTTTCGGCTTTCGTGAAAATGTAGGTGGTATACCCTCTAATATATCGGCTAAAGATGATTCTCTAAACAATTTAATAGTAATAATGGATAAGAATTATGTAATTAGAAAACAAAATATAATGTAATACAATATAATATAAAAGTTGTAATTATAAAAATTATTAGATTTGTAAAACACAAACACAGTATTTATTAGATGTACATAATTAATATTGTGCTTGTTTCGTAAATTGTAATTATAATAGAGAAAAGTCGCTGATACTGACATAGGTCTCCTAAGAAAATGTCCCCTATTATAAACTAATTTCATTGTATTTTATTAATATTGATAAAAATATCTATTTAATTTAGATAATTAAAGTAAAAATTCATAATTAATATGTTTGTGGCTTGTGTTTCTTTGTTTCTATGTAAAAAACATCAACTAAAACCAAATTTTACAAATGCAAAAATAAAATTCTTACGATTTTTTTGCAAATTACATCGTTTAAAAAATAGTGATTATATTATTACATCGTTATATATATATTTATAATTTCCTAAATTTGATTTATGTTCTTTTTTTTCCATAATATGATTTTAAATATAAAATTAGGGTGCAGCGTAAATCAGCACACCTGTAAGGCCGACTGTAAATTAACTTAATCTTCAGTGTTATGTTATAGACGGTATTCCAAAATTGACTGCAATAAACTAAAAACTTTAGTATAACTATGCGTGTAACATAAACTATGTGTAGATTTTTCTCATTGACAGTATAAATTTGCAATATAGCCATAATGTCTTATAGATAGTCTTATTGAAGCTGAAGATAACCGTATATTTATGGGAAAACTTTAAAAAAAAAGAAATTGTGCGTTACACGTTTGCATTTTGTAGAATAGTATAAGTGCATGTAAATTAACAAAAAATATTTTATATCGAAGTGAAAAAATTCTAAAAATTCTTACATACATTCACTTGTAAGTGCTTTGTACAGATAACTTCTGTGAAAGAAAAAAAATAAAAATATGTGATATATAAATAAAATATTTATTACTTATGACTGTCTTCTGTGTCACTTTTTTGTTAGACGCTCATTTTATCTTACTAAAAAGATTAATTTTTGCAAAATTGTAAGCGTTGCTGCTATTATGTATTATAAAAACTGCTATATATTATTTAATAGAAAATATGTTCTCTAGTTCGTATTTATGTTTCTAAAGTCTTTTTTTTAATTTTTATTTGTAATTGTTTAAGAAATATTGTCCAAAAACAAAGTCGATATCAGCGGACTTTTTTCTATTAATATATAACTAATATTTAATTACAATACATATCTAATTACAATATATACTAAAAAAATAATTGATGATTTTGATCAAAGTAATTTATCCGAGAGAATAAGAAATACGTACCTCGAAAGACTTTTTCTCGAGAGACCAGTAACATCTGATCCGTGATCTGACAAAGGAGCTTCGACAATAAGCTCAGTAGTACTGGACGCAAATCCTGCAGCATTTTTCGCAACGCAGGTAAAAGTGCCGGCATCTTCGGGAAAGACTTCTCTGATTATCAAGGTAGCAACGTTATCCTCGTCATAATATATTTGAAAATCAGTAGATGGTTTGATAATAGCAGTCTGGCGGAACCAAGTTATTTGTGGTCTTGGTATGCCTTCTACTTGACATTCGAATTGCACGGTGTAACCATCTAATGTATGAATTGGTTGTAATTTTTCAATAAATCTTGGTGCTGAGGCTTTTTCTCCAGGGGCAGGCTCTAAAAAAGTTAAATATATGATATGAATATTTTAAAAGTTTATGTCAAATTTCAAGTTGCAAGTGCATATTATGAAAGTAGTGTGATGTGATTAATAAACTTTATCGCATTGTTTTATCAAATTTATCAATTTTGTAAATGTTATTTACTTTCAAAGATTGGCAATTTGTCAATCTTTTCATGCAATTTTCGTTGCAAGTAAACAGTGTAACGTGCTTCATCCAATAAATATTGCGCCGGTACCCAACCTTTTTCTTCGGTCAAATGTTTCTTTACAAACCACCAATCTTGATTAGTATGATCTGTGGAAAATAAATATTAATTAGAGATGTTCTAACAATTGTGTACATGTATATGTATATATTGTATATATGTATATATAATATGTTAGTTCAGGGTGTTTCATTTTAATTGATAACTAATATATCTCGAGAATGAGACATGAGATTGAGAAAAATTTCAGACGAAAATTATATGACATAGAGAGGGACATGAGATAATATCATTGGTTTGACCTTGAGTGGCGTTGTCAAGATCAAGGCAAGATCACTTTGAATTTTTGAAAGTTCTCATTTTTCATTATATATAGCTCTCATATTCTTGAGAGCTTTTCAAAAAATTATAATAAAATATTTTTTGTAAAGCACTTTTCGAGTTATAAAACTTGAAATATTCTATTACAATATTGTCGGCATTAGCATTATTCAAGATGTTTAACCGACAGCTAAAATCTTTCAAACGGTCATCTTGAATAATGTCGGCGGTATTGTAATTTTCTTTATAACTTTAATCTTATAATTAATTTTATATCGCAAAGTACTTTATGAATAAATATTGTATTTTATTAGAATGTTTTAAAAAGCTCTCGAGATAAGGTACAAAAATATGTAATGAAAAAAGGAGATTTTATTAAAAAGATTTAAAGTGACCTTGCCCTGTTGCGAAATTCTCTAAACGTTTTATCGACAATTGTTGCTATCATTAATTAACGATAGCCAATAAGATCGCGCTTTCTTTCAGGATTGTCTTGCCATTGGCTATCGCTAGTTAATGATAGCGATAATTGTCGATAAGACATTTAGACGTTTCCATCAATGTAGATTAACTTTAATTTCAGCTCAACTTACTCTTCGTCTTTTTCTATTTCTAAAGATTAGAGATTAAATCGAGATTAAAATTATTCTACGGTAGAGATTAAATCGAGATTAAAATTACTCTCTGGTGGAAATGAATATTAGAGAATCCCGTTACTGATCTTGACAATGCCGCTCATGGTCAAACCGATGGTACCATCTTATGTCCCCTTCGATGTTTCTGGTAAAAAAATTTCGCTAAAATTATTCCATGTTTTGGAACATTTCAGTAAAATTGCAGAAAATTTACTAAAATTTCACTGAAAATAAATTTTTCAGCTAACACTGAAAAGTCGCTGAAATTGAACTGAAATTTCTCTGAAATTTTTCTAAAATTTTGTTGAAATTTCTCTAAATTTTATTGAAATTTTAGTGAAAATGAATTTTTCAGCTAAAAATCGTTGAAATTAAACTGAAATTTTTCTGAAACGCTGAAATTTTGTCGAAAAGTGCTTCAAAAGGTGGAATAATTTCAAGGAAATTTTTTCATCAGGAGTCACATAACTTTAGTCTGAAATTCTTTTCGATCCCACGTCTCATTCTCAATATATTAATGTGTTAATTAAAATGAAACACTTCGTATGTAAATATGTATTAAAGTAAATGTGTGTGTGTGTGTGTGTGAGGCGTGTGCGTGTGTGTGTATGTATGTGTTTTGGTGGTAACATTTTATGAAGAATAAAGATTCTTACCGATAATATAAATTTTTTCTCCTTCTACTAAATTAATAGCTTCTTCTGTTTCAGCAATATAAGAACAAATTGAAAACATTGTATCACCTTCTCTAACAACATATTCAAATTCCTCCACTGAAAGACATTAATGAATTATTTAAAATAGAATATAATAAAAAATATTACATTAACGTAAATAGATATCATTAAAATGAACCTTCTTCG
>NW_017259349.1:196466-222296 GCF_001594045.1 Atta colombica
CGAAGAGTTTTTTAGGCGGATACAGCTTTTATATAAGCAAAGAATCTGTTTGCTCATGAATCTGTACTATTTTAATTTAACATAGGATCTTTTTATATTAATTATGCAAATAAATCTTTGGTTATTGTATTAAAAGATATAATTACAATATGTAAATACCGATATGCTTTTCATACGCAGCTTTTCATACGTAGCAAAAAACTTAAGGATAATAGACAAAAAAAACTTTTTTAAGATAATTAGGCGAAGGAAAGGAAAAGCAAAGCACAAGAATAAAGCATATATACTCATTCTCACAAGGGTCAAAATAATTATTAAAGTATTAATTATTATTATCAGTGAAAGCATATTCTAATTTAATTGCAGATGCTAATAAAGCATGAATGCCATCTGCAAACCTTCTTCGAATGTGGAAATACGTCTCTTGCTTTTCAACTTCAGCGCCAAAGATTCGGTATCGGCTTTCTCGTATGAGTATTTTCTATCACGATTCAATTGTAATTTAATATCATCTTCAATTTCTTCTACAATATATGGAGCTTTTTGTTTCTTTTTCTTTCGTCTTAGCGGAATATTCATTTCATCGATATCAAGCTCTTCGATGCTGTATTCTTCTTTCCCTTCTTCTTCTGATTCATTGATGACTTCTTCAATAATCGGACCAAAATCTTCGATTTCTTGAATAATTTTGATTGTTTCCTCTCCAGTCTCTTCAGAATATGTAAGCGGCCGTCTTTTTGGTTTTAGACGTACTTTACCGGACATAGAAATATCTTCTTCTTCATATGTATTTAATGAGATTTTAAATTCTTGTTCTACATCCTCTTTTCTTTTTGTATAACGTGGTCTAAATGTTACATTCTCTACTTCAGTAACTTCTCTGATATCTGGTCTAGACTTTTTCTTTGATCGTAATTTACGTAAAGTAACATCTTCATAAATTTCTTCAATTGGTTTCGGAGCTTTTTTCGGTGGTTTGCGTTTCAAAGTAAATTCTTCAATTACTTCTTCAGGTTGTTCTATAATCTCGATTTTCCGAATAGTTAATTCTTCTGTAATTACATCTTTAATTTCTGGTATTGGTTCTTTTTCCCTTAATAATATATCTGCAGATATTTCTGCAATTTCTTCTACTTTTTTATCTTTTACAGGTTTCACAATAGTTACTTCTGACATTTCTTCCGTTTCGAACATCTTCCTTCTTGACTTAGGTTTTAAAGTAATTTCTTCAACTATATCTTCTTTTCTTTCTTCGACAATTGGTTTCTTAATTGTCACTTCGTCAACAACTTCTTCTTTGAAAGATTTTTCTTTTGGTTTTTTTAATATTACTTTTTCAGAGATTTCTTCCAGTATTTGCTCTTCTTCTTTTGGAACGGGTTTCTTTACAGTTATTTCAGCAGCAAATTCCTCTGTAACGGGCTTTTTCTTAGGTTTCTTTTTCAACGTAACTTCTTTTGTGACTTCTTTTATATCTTCTTTTCTTTCTTCGACAACCGGTTTCTTAATCGTCACTTCATCTGCGATTTCTTCCTTGAGAATTTCTTGTTTTGATGTCTTTAATACCACTTTTTCAGAGATTTCTTCCGGCATTTGTTCTTCCTCTTTTGGAACGGGTTTCTTTACAGTTATTTCAGCAATAAATTCCTCTGTAACGGGCTTCTTCTTTGGTTTCTTTTTCAACGTAACTTCTTCAGTAACTTCTTTTACATCTTCTTTTCTTTCTTCGACAACCGGTTTCTTAATCGTCACTTCATCTGCGATTTCTTCTTTGGAAATTTCTTGTTTTGATTTCTTTAGCACTACTTTTTCAGAAATTTCTTCTGACATTTGCTCTTTCTCTTTTGGAACGGGTTTCTTTATAGTTATTTCAGCAGCAGATTCCTCTGTAACGGGCTTCTTTTTTGGTTTCTTTTTCAACGTAACTTCTTCAGTGACTTCTTTTACATCTTCTTTTTTTTCTTCGACAACCAGTTTCTTAATCGTCACTTCATCTGCGATTTCTTCTTTAGGAATTTCTTGTTTTGATTTCTTTAGCACTACTTTTTCAGAAATTTCTTCTGGCATTTGCTCTTCCTCTTTTGGAACGGGTTTCTTTATAGTTATTTCAGCAGCAGATTCCTCTGTAACAGGCTTCTTTTTTGGTTTCTTTTTCAACGTAACTTCTTCAGTGACTTCTTTTACATCTTCTTTTCTTTCTTCGACAATCGGTTTCTTAATCATCATTTCATCTGCGATTTCTTCTTTGGGAATTTCTTGTTTTGATTTCTTTAGCACTACTTCTTCAGAGATTTCTTCTGGCATTTGTTCTTCCTCTTTTGGAACGGGTTTCTTTACAGTTATTTCAGCAGCAGATTCCTCTGTAACAGGCTTCTTTTTTGGTTTCTTTTTCAACATAACTTCTTCAGTGACTTCTTTTACATCTTCTTTTCTTTCTTCGACAACCGGTTTCTTAATCATCATTTCATCTGCGATTTCTTCTTTGGGAATTTCTTGTTTTGATTTCTTTAGCACTACTTCTTCAGAGATTTCTTCTGGCATTTGCTCTTCCTCTTTTGGAATGGGTTTCTTTACAGTTATTTCAGCAGTCGGTTCCTCTGTAACAGGCTTTTTCTTTAGTTTCTTTTTTAACGTAACTTTTTCGGTGATTTCTTTTACATCTTCTTTTCTTTCTTCGACAACCGGTTTCTTAATCGTCACTTCATCTGCGATTTCTTCTTTGGGAATTTCTTGTTTTGATTTCTTTAGCACTACTTTTTCAGAAATTTCTTCTGGCATTTGCTCTTTCTCTTTTGGAACGGGTTTATTTACAGTTATTTCAGCAGCAGATTCCTCTGTAACGGGCTTCTTTTTTGGTTTCTTTTTCAATGTAACTTCTTCAGTGACGTCTTTTACATCTTCTTTTCTTTCTTCGACAACCGGTTTCTTAATCGTCACTTCATCTGCGATTTCTTCTTTGGGAATTTCTTGTTTTGATTTCTTTAGCACTACTTCTTCAGAGATTTCTTCTGGCATTTGCTCTTTCTCTTTTGGAACGGGTTTCTTTACAGTTATTTCAGTAGCAGATTCCTCTGTAACAGGCTTCTTTTTTGGTTTCTTTTTCAACGTAACTTCTTCAGTGACGTCTTTTACATCTTCTTTTCTTTCTTCGACAACCGGTTTCTTAATCATCACTTCATCTGCGATTTCTTCTTTGGGAATTTCTTGTTTTGATTTCTTTAGTACCACTTTTTTAGAGATTTCTTCCGGTACTTGCTCTTTCTCCTTTGGAACGGGTTTCTTTACAGTTATTTCTGCAGCAGATTCATCTATAACAGGTTTTTTCTTTGGTTTCTTTTTAAACGTAACTTCCTCAGTTTCTTCTTTTCTTTTTTCAGTAATTAATTTTTCAATCGTTACTTTGTCAGCGACTTCTTCCTTGACAGATTCTTCTTTTGGTTTGTTTAGTACTACTTCTTCAGGGATTTCTTCCGGCATTTGTTCTTTCTCTTTTAGACCAAGTTCTTTTACAATTATTTCAGTAGCAAGATCATCGGTTATGGATTTTTTCTTTGGTTTTTTCTTTACTGTAATTTCTTCAATGATTTCTTTGGCATCTTCTTTCTTCTCCTTGGTAGTCGGTTTTATAATTGATACTTCAGCTTCTATTTCTATTTTGTCTTCAGTAAACTGCTTTGGTTTTTTTAATAACACTTCTTGAGAGATATCTACTTCACCTTGCTTTTCTTTCGGTTCTAACTTCTTTCTTTTTACAATTAATTTTTCTGTTGGTATCTCTTGCTTTTCTTCAGGAATATTTTTTAACGTAGTATCCTCACTACTGTCCTGTAATTTTATTTCTTTCTCTTTGATCTTTTTCTGTTTCTTCTTCTGTTTTACTGTAAAGTCATCAATAATGTCTTTGGGCGTCATTGGTATAATGTCTTTTTCCTTAGTTGGCTGTTCTTCTATGCTTTCTTCTTCGGGTTTATTTTTTGTCCAGCTTTTTAAAATTATTGTTTCAGGTTCATCTTCGGGTTTTTCTGAAGTTGGTATTCGAAAATTGATCTCGGGTTCTTCTTCATGTTCCTGTGGCTTTGGTATACCCTTTATTAAAGGAATTTGCTCCATATCTTGTTCAGGTTTTTTTCTCTTAAATGGTTTATATGATTTCGAGTCAGGTTCATTTTCTGATTTTTTGTTTATTTCGAATTCTTCAGGTACATATTTTTCAATTTCTGGCTTATCAAATTTTATTGGTTTGAATTCATCAGATATGAATGTTTTTTGAGGTTGTTGTTCTTTTTCTAGAGGCATATCCTTTATGGATTCTTTTATTTTAGGTGTTTCTTTATTTTCTGTTTCTTGTTCTAATTTTTTTATCGGTATTTTCTTTAGTTTGATCTCTTCCGGTATAATTTTATCTTCTTGTTTTATTTCACCTTTTCCAATAATAAGCTTTTGTGATTCTTCGAACGTTTTCTGCGTCTTCTTGAGTGTACGTTCATAAATAGATTTGTCTTCTATTTGTTCTAAAGGAACTTTTTTTAGTTCTTCAAACTCCTTATCTAATTTCTCTAATTCAATCAAATCTTTCTCTAAGACTTTAGGTTTTTTGTATTTCTTCTTTATAACTTGTAATGCTTCTTCTGTATTTCTAGATAAAATGCCAGCTTGTATTGGATTTTTTTCTATATACGTAACTTTTGGTATTTGTAATTGTGCCGGATAGTCATCGACAAATGTAACTTTACTTCGTAACATGATTTTAGGAAAAATTGGTTCAATTATTTCTTTTTTCTTAACAATTGGTACTTTTTTCAATTTAATTGTGCCAAATTGGATTATTTCTTGCATTGGTTCAATATATTTTAATTTTGTAGGTTTGATTTCTTTTCTTTCAATTTTCTGTGGAACTAATTTTTGCACAGATTCAGGCAATATTTTTTTTTCTTTTTTCTTTTTCATTGGCTCCCATTGAATTTTTTCAGGCATTGGTTCTAATACCGGTCTTTCATACTCAGGTTCTATCCATTCCTCTATATCGTCTTTCTTGACGATTTTTTTCTTCTTTTTCTTTATAACTTTCTTTTCTTTTATTTTCTCGATAGATTTAAGCTCCATTGGTTTTTCTTCTGCAGTAATTTCTTCTTTTGGTTTTTCAAATTCCTTTATTTTTTCGGAATGTATTGTTTTTATTTCCTTCAATTCATCTTCGGGTTTTTTCTCTTTTAAAGTATCTTTCATTTTAACTTCGGGAATTATTTCTCCTGTAGTTTCTAGTATAATTTTCTTTATTTTTATTTGTTCTAATTTAGGTTGGCTGGATGTTATTTTTTCTCCTATTTCTTCTTCCTGTTTTTTTTCTGGAGTGATCTCTTCTTTTTCGATAGGAGCTAATTCTTTCTCTTTTTCTTTTTTAATGTCAGTCTTCCTAGGTTTTACTTTTTTCTTTTTTGTTATTTCATCTGCTACAGCTAGATCAACTTTACTAATTTCAATAATTTCTATTGGTGTAACACTTAATTCTGCTTCCTCTTCAGCAAACGTTTTTTCCGTGATGAATTCTTCAGGTACTACTTCTGTTGTTACTTCTGAAATTTCAACACTTTCTTGTAAAAGTACATCCTTTTTAACCTTTTCCTTTTTGGGCCTTTTCATTTTTATGTCCTCTACTGCTTCTTCTGGTCGGTCTTCCTTCACTTCTATAACTGATTTTACACTATCATTTATCTTTTCTAGCATAATTTGCTCTTCTTGTGTTTTATTTTTATCAATTTCATTAGTTATGATTTCGGAAATAATTTCCGTAGTTTCTATTTCCTCATTTGCAATTATTATTTCTTCTACTTTTTCTTGTGTTGGTTTTTTTAATATAATATCTTCGATAATTTCTTCTTTAACTTGTTGTTTACTTACATGTACTGGTTTAATTCTTTTCGGTGCTTTCTTCACCGTAACTTCTTTTATATCAACTTGTGGTTCTTCTTCTTTCACTGGCAGTATCGTTTCTTTCACTGGTTTTATTGTTTCAAGAAGATCCTCAATAGAAGTATCCGGAATTGCCTCAGTAACTTCGATTCCTTCTTTTGTTATAACAGTCAATTTTATTTCTTCTTCTTTTAGTTTTTTGTCTAGTATTTCTTTAGTAACTTCGATAGTAATTTGTTCCTGCACAGGAATCGTGTTTGTTTCTTCCCGTAAAATTGTCTTTATCGGGCTTTTTTCTTTTTTAATTTCGTGTATCGCAGCTTTTCTTGGTACAGCTTCAGCTTCTGTGAATTTAGTAACAGAGGATTCAGTTAAGATTTGCACAACTTCGATACTCTCTCTAGGAGTGAATATAGTTTGAGCTTGTTCTATCTCTGGTTCATCTAAAACAATTTCTTCAACAATTTCTTGTAATACATTATCTTCATGAGATTTTCCCTTTTTTCTCTTTATTTTCTTTTCTATCGGTGTTTCGATAAGTTCGACTATTTTTTCTTTAACAATTATTTGAGTATCTTCAATTGGTTTCTGATCAATTTTCTCCTCAGGTACTTTAACAATTGATTGTTGTGTATCTATTTTTGTAACTGTAATAGTTTCTTTTTTGTCTTCCACGATAGTTTTAGCCTTTTCTTTCTTTGGTATGTCCGTTTGGATTTCTTCTACTTGCTCAAAAACGTCAGCAGTGTCTATCATGGGTTCCTTTTTCTTAATTATTTTTTTGGATGGCATTTCTTCTGATTTTATTTCCTCGACCTTAACACGTTCATTTTTCTTTGGTACTTGTTTTGTCTTAATGTCTTTCTGTATCGGTTTTTCAATATTCTCGTTCTCTTCTTTGATAGATATTTTCTTTTTTTCTATTGGTGCTTCCTTGAGATCTATTTCTGTAATTTCTACCGATTCTTCTTTATGTGTAAGGAGTTGAGCTTTTTGAATCTCTATTTCTTTTGTTACAACTTCTTCTATAATTTCTTCAGGCATTTCGTAAATTGATTCTTCTTCCTGTAAAAATATGGTGAGAATACGAAATATATTATAATATACTAAATAGAACAACTTTTTGTATTTTCTCTAGCTTACCTGATATAGCCCTTCTTCTCTGGTATCTAAAAAAACAAAGATAAGAAATCAGATTAATAAAAAAAAGATTACTAAAAATTTTTTTAACTGCGATAATTGCGTTTTAATAAGTGATTTAATAATATTAATATTTTTATGTATAATATTAGTATTATCAGATAATAATTGATAGTTTATTTTTTCTTTCTTTCAATTTTAATGAGATGTATATTCAATGAGATGTATATAAAATGAATTGTAGAGAAGAGATGTATGTTTTAGTAGGACGCAAGAATTAGTAAACACTAAAAGTAAAACCAAACTTACCTTCCAAAGTCTTTTTACTGATTTTAGATTTTATCATTTCATCGTATTTAATGTGTATTTCAGGTGTAGTGTCTGCGTGAAGATTTGTAACTTTTGTCCCCTGTTCCTCTTTGTCCTCATTACTTATAATTATTCTTTTGGTACTTCCTTGTTTAATAATTTTCTTTTTAATCTTCTTTGGTTTTTCTTCTTTTACTAGCTTTTCAATTAATGTATCTCTTTTTATATTTTCTTCTTCAATTTTGATGAAATCAGGTTGTGAAGATAATAAAGTTTCTTCAACAATTTCTTCGATTGGGCCAACTGTAATTGATGTTACGGGTGATTTATCATTTTCTTCTACAGTTATTTCTTCAGTTACTTGTTGTTTCTGTCCTTTAATAATTTGCTTTTTAGTGATTTTTTTCGGTTTTTTCGTTTCGACGTCTATTTCAGTTACTTTTGTTTCCTCCTTTACTTCTTCCTTTTTACAAGGTTTTACAAATTTGGGATGAGATAGTGGAAGAACAGTTTTCTCAACGATTTCTTCTAATGGACCTTCTGTAACTGTTATTATAGGTAGTTGTCCTTGTTCCTCTATAGTTGTTTCTTGCTGTTTCTGTTCTTTCTGTTTAATAACTTTCTTTGTAATCTTTTTCGGTTCTTCATCCTCAATTATTTCCTCAGTTACTGTTACTTGCTCCCTTATATCTTCTTTTTCAAAGGGCTTAGTGAATTCGGATTGTAATAGAGGAAGTACAGTTTCTTCAACAACTTCTTCTACTGGACTTTCTATAACTGGTGATTGACCCTTTTCCTCTATGGTTGTCTCTTTTGTCACTTGCTGTTTCAGTCCTTTACGTTTAATGACTTTCTTCGTAGTAATCTTTTTCGGTTTTTCACCCTCAATTATTTCCTCAGTTATTGTTTCTTGCTCCCTTATGTCTTCTTTTTCAAAAAGTTTGGCGAATTCGGATTGTGGCATAGAATATTCAGTTTCCTCAACGATTTCTTCTAATGGACCTTCTGTAATTGTTGTTATAGGTAGTTGTCCTTGTTCTTCTACAGTTGTTTCTTGTATCACCTGCTGTTTCTGTCCTTTCTGTTTAATAATTGTCTTTGTAGTAATCTTTTTCGGTTTTTCACCCTCAATTATTTCCTCAGTTATTGTTTTTTGCTCCCTTATGTCTTCTTTTTCAAAAAGCTTGGCGAATTCGGATTGTGGCATAGAATATTCAGTTTCCTCAACGATTTCTTCTAATGGACCTTCTGTAATTGTTGTTATAGGTAGTTGTCCTTGTTCTTCTACAGTTGTTTCTTGTATCACCTGCTGTTTCTGTCCTTTCTGTTTAATAATTGTCTTTGTAGTAATCTTTTTCGGTTTTTCACCCTCAATTATTTCTTCAGTTACTATTACTTGCTCTCTTATATCTTCTTCTTCAAAGGGCTTAGCGAATTCGGATTGTAATAGAGGAAGTACAGTTTCTTCAACAATTTCTTCTACTGGACTTTCCATAACTGTTGTTACTGATGGTTGACCCTTTTCCTCTATGGTTGTCTCTTTTGTCACTTGCTGTTTCTGTCCTTTACGTTTAATGACTTTCTTCGTAGTAATCTTTTTCGGTTTTTCACCCTCAATTATTTCCTCAGTTATTGTTACTTGCTCGCTTATGTCTTCTTCTTCAAAGGGCTTGGCGCATTTGGATTGTGGCATAGAATATTCAGTTTCTTTAACAATTTCTTCTAATGGACCTTCTGTAATTGTCGTTATAGGTAGTTGTCCTTGTTCTTCTACCGTTGTTTTTTGTGTCACCTGCTGTTTCTGTCCTTTCTGTTTAATAACTTTCTTTGTAGTAATCTTTTTCGGTTTTTCACTCTCAATTATTTCTTCAGTTACTATTACTTGTTCCCTTATATCTTCTTCTTCAAAGGGCTTAGCGAATTCGGATTGTAATAGAGGAAATATAATTTCTTCAACAACTTCTTCTACTGGACTTTCCATAATTGTTGTTATTGATGGTTGATCCTTTTCCTCTATGGTTGTCTCTTTTGAAACTTGCTGTTTCTGTCCTTTACGTTTAATAATTTTCTTCGTAGTAATCTTTTTCGGTTTTTCATCCTCAATTATTTCTTCAGTTATTGTTTCTTGCTTCCTTATTTCTTCATCTTCATTGCGCTTCTCGAATTCGGATTGTGGTAGAGGAAGTATAGTTTCTTCAACGATTTCGTCCGCCAGACTTTCCATGACTGTTACAAGTAGTTGTTCCTGTTCCTGTATAGTTTCTTCCGTTCTCTGTTGTTTTTGTTCTTTGCGTTTAATAATTTTCTTTTTAGTGATTTTTTTCGGCTTCTTTCCTTCGATTGCTTCTTCAATTATTTGCTTCTGTATTTTCTCTTCTTCAAGGGGTTTGGCGAATTCAGGTTGAGGAGAAGAAAGTACAATTTTTTCTACTGTACCTTCCGTAACTATTTTTACAGGTAGTTGTTGCTGTTCCTCTGTAGTTTCTCTCGTCATCTGCTCCTTATGTCCTTTATGTTTAATTATTTTGTTTTTAGTGATTCTTTTCGGTTTCTTTTCTTCGATTACTTGTTCAGTTATTGTTATTTGCTCCTTGTTTTCTTCCTCTTCAAGAGGCTTAGCGAATTCAGGTTGTAGTGGAGGAAGTATGATTTCTGTGATTTCTTTTACCATACCTTCTGTAATTGTTGTTACAGGTAGTTGTTCCTTTTCCTCTATTGTTGTCTCTTCTGTCACTTGTTTCTGTCCTTTAATAACTTTCTTTTTAGTGATTTTTTTCGGTTTTTTTCCTTTAATTAATTCTCCAGTCACTATAATTAGCTCCGTCTCTCTTATTTCCTTCTCGTCAAGGAGCGTTGCAAATTCAGCCTGTGGCAAAAGGAATACAATTTCTTCAGCAATTTCTTCTATCGGACTTTCAATAATTGTTATTATAGGTAATTGTCTCTTTGAATCTATTATCTCTTCTGTTACCCATTGTTTCTGCTCTTCAACAATTTTATTTTTAGAAATCTTTTTTGATTTTTCTTCCTTGATTATTTCCTCAGTTATTGTTACTTGCTTCCTCATTTCTTCTTCAAAGGGTAATTTGGGTTGTAGTAGAGGAAGTACGGTTTCTTCGACGATTTTTTCTACAGGACCTTCCGTACTTGTAGTTATAGGTAGTTGTCTCTTTTCTTTTATAGTTGTTTCTTCCGTCACCTGCTCTTTCTGCTTTCTGCGTTTAATTATTTTGTTTTTAATGGTCTTTTTCGGTTTTTTCCCTTCGATTACTTCTTCAGTTACTGTTACTTGTTCCCTTGTTTCTTCATTTTCGGGCTTGATGAATTCTATATGTGATTTAGGAAGAATAATCTCTTTAATGATTTCCTCCACTGGTCCTTCTGTAATTGTAGTTACAGGTAATCGTCCTTCTTCTTCTGTAATTATTTCTTCGATCACTTGCTGTTTCTGTCCTTTATGTTTGATAATTTTCTTTTTAGTTATTTTCTGGGGTTTGTTCCCGTCTACTATTTCAGTTACTGTTACTTCCTCTTTTATCTCTTCCTTTTCAAGAGGTTCTATGAATTCAGAAGATAACAGTGAAAGAACAGATTCTTGAATAACTTCTTCTACTGGACCTTCTGTAATTGTTGTTACAGGTATTTGTCCTTTTTCCTCTATTGTTGTTTCTTCTGTTATCTGCTGTTTCTTTCCTTTACGTTTAATGATTTTCTTTTTAATTATCTTTTTTGGTTCCTTTCCTTCGATTACCTCTTCAGTCACTGTCACTTGTTTCTTTATTTCCTCCTGTTCAAAGGGAAGTTTGACGAATTTAGAATGTGATACAGGAGAAACGATTTTTTCTTTTAGTTTATCTATAGGTGCACTTATTAATAATTGTTTTTCTTCTATAACTGATATTTCTCCGTTTTGTATTACCGTTTTTATTTCTTCTTGATTTTGAGCGGTTTCTTCTAATTCTTCAATTTTTGTTGGTACTATTTCTTCTATTTCTATTTGTCCTGTTACTTCTTCAATATGCATAAATTGTTTTTTTGGTATGGATGGTATTTGTGGTTCTATGTCTTCTATTTCTTCTTCAATTACTATAATTTTTTCTTCTTCTGATTTAGTTTTTGGTTTCTTTTTACGAATTATAGTTTTCTTTGTTTTAATCGCTGGCGTTTCATTTTCTTTAGTTTTAAATTTTGTGATATATTCTTCAATTACTTCAGTATCAGATTCATTTGTTGGTTGTTTTGTTTCGTGTATTGTGGTGTGTTGTGTGACTGTGATATGATGTTGTTGCTCTGATGCTTCTGTAGTTTCTGAAATGTACACAGAAAAAGTGTGGTATATGATTAAATTGTTGTATGTAAAATGTTTTGTCTGTCGGCATTATTTGAATTTTGATGTTGTATTAGTATTTATAATGTTTAACAATGTATTAGACGCAAGTAATGGCTGCGTTCAACGGACTCAACTATTAAGTCCGCCGAACGCAGCCAATATATTGACAAATTTTTTTATTATAATTTATTACTCGAATATTGGGTAGTATTAAAACATGATTATTATGAAGCATAATGAAATCAGCTGCTAGTTGACTATATAAGATATTCTTATCTAAATGTCAGTAAATTATAACTCTGTATTTTATTAGTTCTGTACTTACCGAGATAATCTATAACAAGATCGTAATGTTAAATCGAACATTAGTTTCGAACATTTGTTAAATATTTGCATTAAATGCCAAAGATTCCTGATTTGTGTATTCTAATTATATTCCTCTTTTTATCTCTTTTATTAATATAAACTAACATACTTATATAATTTGTCTGTTTAACTTATTAAATATTACGATCATTGTGTTTAATCGAATCGAATTTCTTCAAATGTCGCGTGTGAATTATCAATGCAATTTATCATGTTACTTTTCTATACATATAATACTTACCTAAAATTTTTTCTAAGTAGTCGGCTTCAAAAGATGTGCTTGCTATTTTTGGTACTATTGGAATTACGGGTTCGGACAGATTGGATTCAATTTCAGTAATGTGTTGCAATTCAGTAACAATTATACATTGTTTTTCATCTTTGACATCATGAGCTGTTTTACTGTCTGGTTTTGAAACACTGAATTCCGATACTACATTTTCCGGATGAATTTCAGTTTTTAGAGCAACTTTTCGTTCAATTATATCTGCTTGCGCGATTTTTTCCTTAGCAAGACCTTTGACGACTTCTTTTGTTTCTTTCTCTGTAGGAGTTATTTGGGTAACTTCAACACCTTCCGAAATGCGAAACGAAACTTCGGCTGAAGCACTTGCTATCACTTTTTCAACGATAATAGAACGTTCGCTTTCATGAGGAATCGTTTCTATTTGTTGTACACTCTCAAATGGTATTTGTTTTGCTATTATTTTCTTTACATCAGGTTTAACAAATTCCATCATTTCCTTCGTTGATGATGACGCAATCACATGAGATTTTTCAGCAACTGCCATGCTTAACATGCTTTGATCGGCTATTTGTTTAGTTACTTCTTCCGAATTTTTTACGTCTTCTTTTATTTCTTTCTCTGTAGCGATTACTTGGATAATTTCGACTCCTTCGGAAATGCGGAATGACACATCAGCTGTTGCGCTTGTCATTTCTTTATCAGGAACAAGTAAACGTTCGCTTTCATGAGAAATTGGTTCAATTTGTTGTATGCCCTCAAATGGTATTTGTTCTGGAATGATTTTCTTTTCCTCAGGCTTGGCAGATACTATAATTTCCTCTGTTTCTGATGACGTAATTACTTGAGATTTTTGAGCAACGGGCATACTTAGCATGCTTTGTTCGGCTACTTGTTTAGTTGCTTCTTCTATACTTTTTACAACATCCTTTATTTCCTTCTCCGTAGCGGTTACTTGGATAACTTTGACGCCTTCAGAAACGCGGAATGAAACATCGGCCTTTGAACTTGGCGTTTTCTTATCGGGGAGAAGCAAACTTTCTCTTTCATGAGGAATTGATTCGGTTTGTAATATACTCTCGAATGGTAATTGTTCTGGAATGACTTTCTTTTCCTCAGGTTTAGAAGATTCTATAATTTCCTGCATTGTCGATGACGCTTCTACTTGAGTTTTTTCAGCAACAGGCATGCTTAACATGCTCTGTTCGGCTACTTGTTTAGTTGCTTCCTCTACACTTTTAGCAATATCCTTCGTTTCCTCCTCCGTAGTGGTTACTTGGATAACTTTGACGCCTTCAGAAATGCAGAACGAAACATCGGCCTTTGTACTTGGTATTTTCTTTTCAGGGAGGAGCAAACATTCTTTTTCATGAAGAATTGATTCGGTTTGTTGTACACTCTCGAACGGTATTTGTTCTGGAATGATTTTTTTTTCCTCAGGCTTGGCAGACACTATAATTTCCTTTGTTTCTGATGATGTAATTACTTGAGATTTTTGAGCAACGGGCATACTTAACATGCTCTGTTCGGCTACTTGTTTAGTTGCTTCTTCTACACTTTTAGCAACATCCTTCGTTTCCTCTTCCGTAGCGGTTACTTGGATAACTTTGACGCTTTCAGAAACACGGAATGAAATATCGGCCTTTGTACTTGGTATTTTCTTATCGGGAAGAAGCAAACTTTCTCTTTCATGAAGAATTGATTCGGTTTGTAGTATACTCTCGAACGGTATTTGTTTTGGAATAATTTTCTTTACTTCGGGCTTGGAAGATTCTTTAATTTCCTCTGTTGTTGATGATGTAAAAACTTCAATTTTTTCAGCAACAGAAATACTTGACATGCTTTGATCGGCTACTTGTTTGTTTGCTTCTTCCACACTTTTTACGTCTTCCTTTGTTTCTTCCTCTGCAGCTGTTACTTGAATAACTTCAACACCTTCGGAAATACGGAACGAAACATCAGCTTTCATACTTGGCGTTTTCTTATCGGGGAGAAGCAAACTTTCTCTTTCATGAAGAATTGATTCGGTTTGTTGTATACTTTCGAACGGTATTTGTTCTGGAATAATTTTCTTTACTTCAGGCTTTGAAGATTCTCTAATTTCTTCCGTTGTTGATGATGGAACCACTTGAGTTTTTTCAGCAACGGACATACTTAACAAACTCTGCTCGATTACTTGTTTAGTTGCTTCTTCTACACTTTTTGCAACTTCTTTTATTTCCTTCTCCGTGGATGTTACTTGGATAACTTCGACTCCTTCAGAAACACGGAATGAAACATCTGCCTTTGTACTTGGTGTTTTCTTATCGGGGAGAAGCAAACTTTCTCTTTCATGAGGAATTGATTCGATTTGTTGTATACTTTCAAATGGTATTTGTTCGGGTATTATCTTCTTTATTTCTGGCTTAATAGGCTCTATTATCTCTTCTGTTGTTGATGATGTAATTACTTGAGATTGTTCTACAACAAGCATACCTAACATACTCTGATCAGCTATTTGTTTAGTTGTTTCTTCTTTTACAACTTCTTTTATTTCCTTTTCTGTAGCGGTTATTTGTATAACTTTGATGCCTTCGGAAACGCGGAATGTAATATCAGCCGTTGCGATTGATGTTTCTTTATCCGGAAGAAGCGAGCGTTCGCTTTCATGAGGAATTGATTCAATTTGTTGTATACTTTCAAATGGTATCTGTTCCGGAATTATTCTTTTCGTTTCAGGCTTAATAGATTCCATCATCTCTTCTGTTGTTGATGATGCAATCATTTGAGATTTTTGAGCAACGGGCATACTCAGCATGCTCTGCTCGGCTATTTGTTTAGTTGTTTCTTCCAAGCCTTTTATGATTTCTTTAGTTTCCTTTTCCGTAGTGGTTACTTGGATAACTTCGACTCCTTCAGAAACTCGAAATGAAACATCGGCTATTGTACTTGGTGTCTTCTCATCGGGAAGAAGCAAACGTTCCCTTTCATGAGGAATTGCTTCAATCTGTTGTATGCTCTCGAATGGTATTTGTTCTGGAATGACTTTCTTTTCCTCAGGTTTAGAAGATTCTATAATTTCCTGTATTGTCGATGACGCTTCTACTTGAGTTTTTTCAGCAACAGGCATGCTTAACATGCTCTGTTCGGCTACTTGTTTAGTTGTTTCCTCTACACTTTTAGCAATCTCCTTTGTTTCCTCCTCCGTAGCGGTTACTTGGATAACTTTGACGCCTTCAGAAATGCAGAATGAAACATCGGCCTTTGTACTTGGCGTTTTTTTATCGGGGAGAAGTAAACTTTCTCTTTCATGAAGAATTGATTCGGTTTGTAATATACTCTCGAATGGTATTTGTTCTGGAATAATTTTCTTTACATCAGGCTTTGAAGATTCTTTAATTTCCTCCGTTGTCGATGATGCAACTATTTGAGTTTTTTCAGCAACAGACATGCTTAATATACCTTGCTCCGCTACTTGTTTAGTTACTTCTTTCACACTTTTTACAACTTCCTTTGTTTCCTCCTCCGTAGCAGTTACTTGAATAACTTCAATGCCTTCGGAAACACGGAATGAAACATCGGCCTTTGTACTTGGTATCTTCTTATCAGGGAGAAGCGTATACTCGCTTTCATTAGGGATTGACTCGATCTGCTGTATGCTTTCAAACGGTATTTGTTCCGGTATTATTGTCTTTATTTCAGGTTTACCAAATTCTATAATTTCTTTCGTTGTTGACGATGCAATTACTTGAGACTGTTCTGCAACGCGTATGCCCAATATATTTTGCTCTGCTGTCTGTTTAATTGCTTCTTCTTCTTTTTTTACTATTTCTTTTATTTCTTTTTCAGTAGCTGTTATTTGAATAACTTCGACTCCTTCGGAAACGCGGAACGAAACATCAGCCATTGTAGTTGGTACTTTCTTATCCAGGAGAAGTGAACGTTCACTTTCATGAGGAATTGATTCAATCAGTTGTATACTTTCAAACGGTATTTGTTCCGGTATTATTCTCTTTGTCTCAGGTTTTGTAGATTCTACCATCTCTTTTGTTGTTGATGAAGTAATAGTTTGAGATTGTTCTGCAACACGCATAGTTGGTATGATTTGTTCAGCTATCTGTTTCGTTGCTTTTTCCAAACTTTCTATGATGTTTTTCGTTTCTTTTTCCGTAGCGGTTACTTGAATAACTTCGACACCTTCAGAAACGCGGAATGTAATATCGGCCATTGCAATGGCTATATCTTTTTCCGAAACAATCGAACTTTCTCTTTCGTGAGAAATCGATTCAGTTTGTTGTATACTCTCAAACGGTATTTGTTCTGGTATTATTTTCTTTATTTCTGGCTTAACGGACTCAATCATATTCTTTGTTGTTGACGATGCAATTACTTGTGATTGTTCTGCAACGCCCATAGTCAACATTTTCTGTTCGGCTGTTTGTTGACTTGCTTCTTCCAAACTTTTTATTATTTCTTTTGCTTCTTTCTCCGTAGCTGTTACTTGAAAAACTTCGACGCCTTCGGAAACGCGGAATAAAATATCGGCTTTTTTACTTGATGTTTTCTTGTCAGGAAGAAGCAAATGCTCGCTTTCGTGAGGAATTGATTCAATTTGCTGTATGCTTACATATGGTATTTGTTCGGGTATTATTTTCTTTATCTCTGGCTTAATAAATGCCATCATCTCTCCTGTTGTTGACGATGTAACTATTTGAGATTTTTCTGCAACATGAATACTTTGCATTTTTTGCTCAGCTGTCTGTTTAGCTGCTTCTTCCAGGCTTTTGACAACTTCCTTTGTTTCCTTCTCTGTTGCGATTACTTGAATAATTTCGACACCTTCAGAAACGTCGAATGAAACTTCGGCTGTGGTACTTGGTGTCTTTTTATCAGGAAGAAATGAACTTTCGTTTTCATGAATAATTGACTCAATTTGTTGTATACTCTCAAAGGGTATTTGTTCTGGTGTTAATTTTTTTATCAGAGGTTTAACTGACTCTGTCATCTCCTCCGTTGTCAACGATGTAAATACTTGTGACTTCTCGGCAACTCGCATGCCTAGCATAGTTTTTTCGGCTATTTGTTTAGTCGGTTCGTGTGGTGTAAGTAATTCTTTTTCTGTTTCATTATAAGATACTTCAAAGATCGACAATGGAATTAGTTCTTCTAAGTTTGGTTTACCTGTCTGTTCTTCGGGAATTTGTGATCTTGCAAGCTCTTCAGCGTTACTCACTGTCAAAATTTCTGACATCTCCGCGACTTCTATGCTGAATAATTTTGGGAGAGCTTTTTGCTGTTTTGGAATCTCTGATGTCGGTAATTCTTGTTCTATGTCCGTAGAAATTACCTCAGACACAGTAACAGAACTCATTTGTTCAATGCTTAGCTTTCCTTTTTGATCATTTTTTTCCTTCAATTCGGGTATTTGTTCTACAGTTGCAGCAGTTATAATTTCGCTTTTCTGAGCTATTTCTCTACCTAAGAAACATGGTATGGCTGTTTTCTCCTCTAATTTTTTTAGACTTGGCAGTTGTGCTTCTGTCTCTGTAGATATTACTTGAGAAACTAAAAGTGAGGAAAATTCGTCTAATTGTGGTTTACCTTTTTGTTTTGTTGGACTTTCAGGTTTTGGAAGTTCTTCAGCATTTGTGACAATAAGCATCTGAGAAATCTCGGCAATTTCTCTACCAGACATCGTAGGCACCGCAGTGAATCTATTAGGTGCAATGGAACTCTCGAAAGTTTCTTCGGTTTCATGAGATAATATTTGAGATATAGTTAAGGACGATAATTCTTCTACTTGTACTTTCCCTTTACGTTCGTCAGGTGATATCTGATTTGAAAGTTCTTCTGCACTCATCATCGTTAAAACTTGACTAGTTTCAGCTACATCTCTACCAGATAAATTAGTTTGCGCCATTTTTTCCGTAGGCATTTCCGAACTAGGCAATAGAGCTTCCGCTTCACTGGATATAGTTTGTGTTATACTTAAGGATAATAATTCTTCGAGATTTGGTTTTCCCTTTTGTATCTCGGGCTTTTCAAGTTCTACAAATTTATTTAAACTTAATGCAGTCGTTATTTCTGTAGTTTCTGCTATGTCTCTACCATATAAACTTGTTTGCGCCGTTCTTTCAGTTGGTATGTTGAGGCTATCAAGAATATTTTCAGTTTCTTGAGATTCTGTTTGTGAAACTATTAATGGTATGAATTCTTCGAGACTAGGTTTACCTTTCTGTTTTCCGGTTTCTTTTTTAGGAATGAGTTCTTCGGCATTAGTCATTGTTAAAACTAGTGTTGTTTCCGCGATATCTCTACCAAACAAATTTGATTGTGCTGTTTTTCCCGTAGGAAGTTCAGCACTAACTAATGTTTCTTCGGCCTCATTAGAAATTACTTGTGAAATAGTCAATGGAATTAATTCATTAATTTGTTGATTGCCTTTCTGTTCCTCAGGTCCTCCTATAGCAAGTTCATTGGTCTCAGATAATGTTGTTATTTCAATTGTTTCAGCGATTTCTCTACCAGAAATATTGAAATCAGCCTTGCTATCTTTTGGAATAACTTTACTAGCTAGAAGATTTTCAACTTCATTGGAAATAATTTCGGAAACAGTTAAGGATGACAATTCTTCGAGTCCTGGTTTACCTCTTTGTTCATATAATTTAGTAGATTTTGCAAAATCTTCGGTTGTATTCGCTGTTACTATTTGAAGGATTTCTGCAGTTTCTCTGCCTGTTAACTTTAATTGTGCCTGATGTTGTTTTGGTGTAATGGCTTCAGGTAAGATATCTTCGATTTCATTAGAAGCTGTCTCAGTAATTACAACCGTTGTAAGACTTTCGAATTGTGGTTTGCCTTTCTGCCCTTCGGGTTGCAATTTGCACTCAAAGATGTCTTCTCTTTCGGCTGGTGTTGTTTCTGACTTTACTATTGATTCCACCGTGGTCTGAATTATAGTTGCTTGAGAGGAAAGTGGTTTTTCTTCTTGAAGTTCTCGAGTATTTTGTATACTTTCTACGAAAGAACCTTCAACAGTTTGGAATAAATCGATATCTGATGTAGCTTTGACTTCAGTTTGCTTTGAAACAATATTCAACATCCCTTCTTTGTCTTCGATAATTGTTTCTGAAATTTGTAATGGTTTTAACTCCGTTATATCAATATTCGCTTTTTGTGTCGCAGGTTTAAAAAGATCATCGAAAGTCTTCTCACTTTCTTCAACAATATTCTCGTTAACAATAATGCTTTCAAACGTGTCTCGAGCTGATGTGGCAATTTGAGGTGTTGAAATATAATCTGAAGGTTGTTCAGATACGTCTACTCGCGATTCTACCATTATAGTCTCTAGTATATCGTGCTCAGTAACAATAGTATCGACAGCTGTTCGCGATATTTCATGTCTCTTCTCTTCCAATGATGCTTCGACTTCGGCAGATGTTATCTCCGTAATAAATACACCATGACCTTCTTCGAATGTTGGCATAGCTGTACTGAATATTATCTTCGGATACTTATCGAAAGTACGTTCGCTTTCCGCACTTGGAACTTCATGAACTATGATAGGTTGAAATGTGTCTTGTTTTATGTGAGCTTCGGCTTGTATTTTTTCGAAAGATTTAATCGGTTCAGTATTTTGCTCGATAAATATTTGAGCCTTTTGGGCAATATCCATACCAAGTTTCGCTAATTTTATTCTTGCCATACTCTCTTCGTATTTCGGAATATTCATCGTTTCTTCTTTGTCTTGTATTAAGATATGATCTACGGTAATACTTTTCCCTTCGACGAAGCTAATCTCGGCGCTACGCTTATCGGGTTTGAATTTATCAGTGAATATTGCACCTTGCTCTTGAGGAACCATTTCGCTGACGTCAATACCTTCCAAAGTAGATTGTGTTTTATGTGCTTCGCATACAATCGGTTTCATTGCTGAAGGTAATTCTCCGAGTTCTTCGCGTAAATTAATTTCCGTTCGTTCAGCTACTTCTTTACCTTCCATTAAAAGATTTGCCGCTTCAAGGCGAAGTTTCTTTGTAGCAAATTCCTCTTCATTGTCTTGAGCATTAGTAGATTCTGTAATGGCAACGAATCTATTTTCATCTAAAATAACATGCGCTTTTGTTTTTATTAATGGCGTCTCCTGAATCCTATCTATTTCTTTCTCCACTAAAGTTTGTTCGGAGAATTGTACTGTCTCAAATGGTTTTTGACCAATTAGCGCGGTTACTTTTGTTGGTACTGTAACTTCGTTCATTTTACCTATACTTGAACTGGTAATTATTTCAGATCTCTCGGCGACTTCGTGACCAGGAACAATAACCGAGAGTGCCAAATGAGATTTATCTTCCTGTAATGTTTCAAGGGGAGCTTCTTTGTCAGCTATTTTAATTTCCGTAACAGAGGTAACGTGCTTACCTTCTTCGACAGCTAATTCTATTTTGTGCATTTCTGGTGTGAATTTGCCTTTGAAGGGTTTCTCTTGATCTTGAATCATGTCTTCAGTTACTAAAAGGCTTTGATGTACTTCATGTGTAGGTGATACGGTTTTAACGTCTGGCTTTTTGATGGTTACTTTTCCTACAGAATGTTCAATAGCTACCGCGGTCGTTTCTGCTATACTGTGAGTAGCATCAATATCGAATGAAGCAGCGTATTGACGCGGTTCCTCAACGATATATGTCGATTCTTTATCTGCTGGTGTTATATGTTTTATACTTGCGATGACTTTACTTTCTTCCATATCGATGTTTACTATTTTATTTTCCGGCATTAATGCTGGCGTAAATTGCTCTTCTCCTTCTTGAATAACAAGCTGTGATTCTACTAGTGGATTAAACATTATATGATCTGGAACTGCGACGGCAATCAGTGGTGTTTCGCCAGTAGCAATTTCACCAGTGCTAAAATTAGCGATTTGTATTGTTGTTTCGGCGACGCCATGAGTTTCGATTAGAGCTTTCTCTGCTGTTCTTGTTTTTGGTATTTCCTTCGGCTTATATTCTGTTTCTTTATCCTCTAAAATTATCGAAGATATCTCTACACTTTGTTCCATCATCATGGAAAGATCAGCTTGAACCATCGATGGTATTTTATCTTTCTTGAGTATAGTCTCCATTTCCGTTGGCTGAGTTTCCATTGCTACTATTGCCTCTAACGGAATATTCGAGAATGTGGCTGAAATAGAAATCGGTTTTGTCTCCATCAATTCTCCAGTGCTAGAATTTGGAGTGATTTCGTTCTTCTCAGCAATAATATGTCCGGCAAATTGAATCTCGGCTTTTTTCTCTATAGGTTTTTTGGGAATTTGAAGAATATCTTCCTTTTCGCCTAAAATCTCAGTAGATATAGTAGCACTGATAATCTCGGCAATGGATATTTGAGCAGTGTCGGTTTTGGTTTGTTTATCTTGAAATTCTATTTCTGTTTCTGTTGCAATAGTTTCGCTTTGAACGATACTCTCAAACGGCAAATGTTCCTTTTTTGCTGCTGCTGTCTCTGGTGTTTTTACATTAAGGTCTCCTGGATAAATGGCTGGTGTAACCTCAGTAAGTTCGGCGATTTTATGAGCGTCAAAGCTGGTATTAATTTTTTCACCTGGAATATCCGGTTTCTTCAAATATTCTCGTTCCTTATCAGACGCAATTGTTTCAGTCACTGTTATGCTTGTTTCTTCTTCAAACGATATACCTACTCTTTTTTTATCTGGTTTGACGAAATCAAGCATACGTTGTTCTGAGTCACCGGTTGACATTTCGGATGTAATAATACTATGATGAGTTATATGCTCGGTCATAGCCATTGCGGAGATCGTTTCTTCGCGTATTAATTCGCTAATGTTGTCAGTTGCAGTTATTTCAGCAGCTTCTGCCACAGTATAAGTAGGAATATCGAAAGTAGCAGATTTTGATTGTGGTTTTTCCATTTCTGCAAGCATGCTTTCTTTGTCACCAGTTGTTACAGAAGAAACAACAAGAACTTCACCCATTACAAATTCAAAATTAGCTTTTTTCTCTGGTACCAACATATAAGGAAAAGGTTTTTCAGTTTCTCTTGTTTGCACTTCTTCAGCAACAGCTATTTCAAATGGTAATAATGTCGCTTTAGGACGTGCATCTTGGATAGGTTTGGTAGATAATTCAGTTGGAACGATACCACTAATAATCTCAAATGTCGAGGCTATATTTTGTGTTACTACGTCTATTATAGCTTCGGCTGTTTTTGGTGTCTGTTTTTCACCAAGTATATCTTCTTTGTCTTCAGGATGCGTAATTTCAATTGTCAGACTTTCTCCTTCTTGAAAAGTAATATCAACCTTTTTAATATCAGGTTTTACATCCGTTTCTAAAAGAGATTCTTTCTCAGATACTGATATTTCCATTTGTTGTACAACATCTAATCCGCTCTGCAATTGAGTGACACTTTCTTGATGTGGTTTTTCTTCTTTCAATGCACTTATATTGCTCGCAAGAATCATCTCCTGTGTTTCAGCTATTTCATGGCTCTCGGTTATGTCTAATACAACCTTTTGTTTATCTGGTAACTTTTTCATTAATAATTCTTCCTCCTTCAATACGGTAGTTACTTCAGTGATGATCAAATTTTCAGACTGAGCGCATACTTGAAGTGCAGCATTTTGTTTAACAGGACTCGCATCCTCATCCCTGGTTCGTTCTGCTTCGCCGACATTTGTTTCTGTTACTATCAATTCTTCCAGAGCTTCTTGTTGTACTATTGCTTTACCTAATTTTGGTAGATCACTGCTTATTTTTTCAGCACTTTGTTCCACTAAAATCTCTGTCTTTGATGCGATGGTGTGACCAGTTATGGATGACTCAACCGTATGAGTCTGTGGTTCAGTATCTGGCGTGTAAATATTCTCGAAATCATGTGGAATTATTTCTAAAACGCTGGCGCCAGGTCTCATGTCTGCGAGGTTAATGTTTGCCATCTTTTCCTCGGGTTTTATGTCTGTTTTATAAACATCTTCCTTTTCTGCGGTTTCTTGTATAACGATACTAATAGTTTCTATAGGAACATGAGATAGATATGCTTTTCCACTCACAGGTTTATCTACCGCTAGATACTCTTCGGTCGGCGATTCTATTCTTATTTGTTCATATATAGGAGCTACTTGCGTCATATATTCAGTATTTGCAAATGCACTTTTAACATCGGTTATATCAAAATATTCCGTTTCTTTTTCATCCGCTACAATCATTGTAGTATGCAAGCTCTCAATCTGATTCATTGAAATAATGGCGGTCATTGTTTCAGGAATCTTATCTTTCCTTGTCGGAGCTATATCTTCTGCTACAATAGTCTCATCAACAATTGTTTCTTGTAGACTGACTGTTTCAATTTGAGCTGTAGCAGTTGATACGGCTTCTTTCATGACTTTACCTAAATTATTTTCAGGTTGGGTTTCCTGAACTTCAAGCGAGATCATTGGATGAGTAGGTACCGTTTTTCCGCGATGTGATTCAGGCATTTCAAAAATTTTCAATTCGGCTTCTTTTTCTCCAAAAGTTGTTTGTGATATTTCAATACCTCTGATAGCATCGTAGATCGTCTCGATCGTATGAATTTCTGGTTTAGTATCTTCCTTCATGCTAGTCTCTCGATCATGAATGAGCGTTTCAAGGACAGTTTTCGCTTCGGTTAATTGAATGGATACAACACCGCTCTCTGTGACATACTTGAGTATATCTTTCAAGTCTGCGGGATAGTCTGCGGTTTGAACTTGAGATATTAATATATGTTCCTCCGGTCTGACTGACGTTTCCGCTAATACTTCAAACGGTTTCTCATCGACATTATAAGTTCCTTCAGATTCTTGAACAATTGTGTCTGTTATAGAACCAATCTCCAATGGGGAAATCGATGTAACGGCTAGTTTAGTAGTAGGTTTTTCTTTAGGATGATAATCTTGTTCTTTTTCAGATGTCATCGTTTCCACCGTCACAGCTGACATAATTTCAACAACATTCAAGTCAGCTGTGATTTGTTTACTCTCTTCGATTGTCAAATCATCTTCTTTTTGTTGAGTATCGATCATTGATATCGTGACTCCTTCCAAAAGAGTGATATTTGGAGTAACTTCGAAAGAATCTACTTTTCGCTCGGGAATATATTCGCCTTCACACTCCTGTATGAGATCATGACGAATAACAGCCGTTTCATTTCCATAGGAAATTTCAATTTGAGCCGTTTGACTCGGTGGTAATCTACTTGGAATGTATGCTCCTTCTTTTTCGGGTGCATTCATCTCTTCGGTAACGCGTTGTCGTTGCGAAATTATCGATTTGGTAGCGACTTCAGTAGGTACTATTAACTCCGGATAATATTTTCCTGGTTTATCCTCAGAATAAATTTCTTCTACCATCAACGGTTCTATTGCATTGATGTTAACTCGAGGTTTTGTAAGTACCGTTTTCGTAGGTTCCAATTTATTTTCAACCAAACCTTCTTGTATTTCATAAACCGAAAGTGATATTTGTGGTAAGACAATATCTTCTGCTTTAACGCTTAAAGGTGTTATAAAATCTTCGGTCGGTATTTCGCTTTGATTAACTATGGTCTCTCTAATAGTTGTAGCTTCTTGTACAGTAACTTGAACATCCGCTTTTCGACTTGTTTCTGGTGTAGTCAAAGTTAGATTTGACACACTTTCATCGTGAGTCAGTGTTTCGCTAATGAGAAGACTTTCTTTCGTTATTACCGAAGGTGTAGCTTCATAAGAAGTAGCTTTGAAAGATCCAGAAAATTCATCAGTAGATATATGTGCAGTAGTTTCCATGGTAGAATATGGTTCTATCGATGAGATTGATATTGACGCTTTACGTTCGATAGGTTTGGTACTTGCCACTTGATCAATTTCTTTTTCGTGTACTGATGTCATTTGTTCTGTTAGCGCGATAACAGTGTCTAATGTGTATTTAGCTTTCTCTGATTCGGGTTTGCCAGGTGCTTGTTCGATTGTATGATCTAATGGTATCACTTGATTTCGTTGACTAGATACATTTAAAACCATAGACGGCAGTAATTGATCTTTTGTTATTTCAAATTCTTCTATCTCTTCCAGTTGTATCTCATCTCTACCAATGTTTGATCTTTTTGGTATCAATGTCTTTCTAATTTTTTTAATAGTTTCTTCTTCCTCTTCTGTGTCTATTTGTTTTTCCATCTCTTTTTGTTTTTGTTTACGAATCAATCTGCCCTTTGAATCCCGTTCAAGTTCAATAATCTCTTCTTCGATTTCTTCCTTTTTTCTTTCTTTATCAATCTCCTCGACTTCCTCGATTTTTATAGATTGAACCCCCTCTTCCCTATCTTGTGTTGTTTCTTCAATTTGATCCCTTGGTTTTTTATCTTTGCGTTTGCGCAATGTTGTGTGTGCCTGCCGTGTGTCCTCGTATTCTGTGGAAAGTATGTGAGAATTTTGTGTCAGACGTGAGTGTTGCGTGATGTCTTTATTTTCTTGCGTTCACGCGCACACATACACACACACACACACACACACACACACACACACACACACACACACACACAC
>NW_017259349.1:222396-239835 GCF_001594045.1 Atta colombica
TGCGCGCACTCATTCTCACACACATTTTATATCTTGCATACTTTATTCCATGACTAGAGAACGTGTATTTGATTACGATAAGAACTCAATAAACAAATAAGTAACAGGATTTTCAACAAGTGTTTGGATTTTCAGAAATGTGTAAAATTTATTGTAAATTTAATAGACTAAAATATTATTAATTTTATAAACATGCTATATTCTTATGTCTCATACTATTTTCTGTTGAGCAAGGTATCAGTAGAACTTACATTTCAAGGCACAATCAATGCAGCGCAAATGAGCATCGAGTCGTGAAGCATTCATTTCGAAGCTGATATGAAAAGTAGCTGATTAAAACGTGACAGTATTGTATATTGTATTAGAAAAGGAAATAGGATTTGTCGCGTGTGGAAAGCATAGCGGTGTAAGCGAAAAAATTGCACAGCTATTATTCGATCAAGTAAAGCTTCATACATCTGAAAACATAATAAAACAGTGACTATTACAGCCGTGAACATCCTGCCTTAATATATTTTTTTCTTTATATTAATATTTTTATAAATAAAAATACCATATTTTAAAATATAAAAAATATGGTATTTTTTAATTAAAATTTTAATTTCTGCAAAATTATTATAATTTAATTAATTATTATGAAAAGAGATTAACTATTATTAAAAGAGATTTAAAAGCATTGCTTTTTTATATAATATACTAGATATATATAAATAGAGACTTGTATCCATCCTGAATTAAATTAATTAAAATTACAAATACATGTGATGTAGCGTTAATTGTTTTAACTATGAAACTATAATCAAACAATAATAATAGCATATTTATTATAGCGAAAAATCAATTCCTTAAGTTGGTAAGTTACACAAATAGATATCTAATAGATACGTCAGTATTTATTATTTCAAACCTTTAATTTCTCGAATATCCTGTATGTGAGTAGCTTTCCTTTCGTCCTTCCTCTCTGCAATAAAAAATACTTATTCTATCTAAAAATTTAGTATGATTTATTCTTTATATGAAAAACAACAATGTAACGAATACATCGAATGTACATAACGAAAATATATCGAAAAAATATCGAAGAAATAATATTCAAATAAATCCAAATCTTATACGTACATAATAAATAAAGTATATCTGTATAAATAAATCACGAAGTCTACAATTTGGCTTACCCATAAAATGAACTTCCATTTTGCGAACGATATCTACTCTTTCCGTAGCATGTTGCTCAGTATCAATCTGAGAAAAGAAGCGAAAAAAAAATTATTATTTTTGGAAATATTATAACATGTATTTATTAAGGAAAATATAGAGCAGAAAATAGAGAGCAAGATAGAGTATTTTTTCTAATAATTATTAGAAATTCATATAATGTTTGGATAATGTTTAGTCATATCTGTACCTCGGAAATTTCTGTAACTTCCCAAGCACGTGGTTTGAAATCTTCTGGAGCAAAGTGTATAATGACTTCTTCCACAGTTGCATGCTGAAGCTCAACCATTCTCATAAAAGCACGAAAACCGACTGTCGCTGCAACGAAACTTTCGTCAGTTGTCGTCTCCTCGGTAAGTACTTGGGTGATTAAAGGACCGTGGCCTTTTCTTTCCACCAATTGAACCAAAGCATTTTGAGCATCGGGAGTCTTTAGAGCAGGAAAAATCTCAGTCTTGTAAAGGCATTCGTTAATTTCGTTTACGGAGACACCTTGTCGAACCAAGTAGCCAATTGTCGCAAGTTCTCGAAGAGGAGATTCTCCTGGACCAAATTCTATCGCATCAAGTACCTCCATTATCTCATCGACTTCCCGAGCTATGTTTTCTTTTTGTTGTTCCACAATCTCTTTTACAGTAATATCTTCTTTAATTTTTTCAGCTTTTATTTTCTTTATCTTTTTTTGTCTTGTCTCTATACGTTTCATTTCTTGCAAACTACTTTCTACATGTGCTTCAGAGACTGCAACTTTCTGTAAAGTTTCCGAGGTAACTTGAGCGTGATCAAGTTTTGTTTCGATAGTGAAATCAGGAGCAATATCTTCACTCGTGATTTCTGACACGACAACACTTTCTTGCTCTTCGACAATTTGTTTGGCACGTTCTTCAAATTTAGGTATATGTTCTCGTAGTTTTTGATCGTCAATTTTTTTTAAAGAAGCTATTGCTTCAGTTACAATTGGTTCTTGAATCGGTACTATTCTTCGTGCTCTAGAAATCTAAAATATAAATGCAAGATAAATAATAATTTGTGAAAGAGATGTAACGTTAAAAACTGAACATCTTACAATACCTCTTCGGATTTATCTTCTATAAACTTTGTAGTTTCTAATAGTTGAGTCTCTTCAACATCGATAGTTCTTCTGCAAATACAAACAGCAAAAATTATAATTTAAAAATGAAACAAATTAAAAACTTTGGAATATACTGAACAAGATGAAATGGAAGATTACTGACTTTTCTTCTATCTGTTCCTTCGGAATAAGTTTCTCTTCACGGATTTCTTCTTTTTCAATTTTGAGACGTTCAGTTTTTACTTTCTCCTTGATCTCCTTCGCCTTCTTTAGTTCAATTTTTTTCTTTCTATGTGGTTTTTCTTCTTGTTTTTTAAGCTTTGTATCTAGCTTTTCTTCTTCTTTGATATCGCTGGGCATTAATTGTGATTCACTAATAGTATCGATATGAAGTTTGGCTTTTGTTACTATCATACCAATTTCATTAGTAGCTTTACAAACATACGTGGCATCGTCTTCTTTAGTAGTTTTCTTAATTGTTAGAGTAGTTTTGTTTTCTTTATCAATTATACGTACTTTTATATTATTCGTATTCATTATAAGCTTATCATTCTTATACCAAACAACATCTATAAATTAAAAAAATAATTAATTAAAACAACTTTATAACTAAATTTAAAAATCTTTGCGATGTGTATGTAATTACCTGGTTTGGGATTACCAGAATAGATACATTCAAATAAAGCGATATCTCCCTCTTTTGTATAAACATCCGTTATTTCTTGGATAAATCGTGGAACAGCTTGTGTAGCTGAAATGTTATGAAAAATTACAATTATGAAAAACTCACAATAAAAATAATCAAATAAAAGTACATTGAATTAATTAGTTTCTTATCAAATTCTGTGTTTAGATTATCTGAATTAATTTCGTCTTGTTAGTAGTCTAGTTAGATAAACACATATGAAAAATCATACCAGTTACTTCTAAATGGTGCGTCTTTATCATTAGTCTTAAAACAAATTCTACTTGACATTGTGCTTCTTTCATCTTTGAAAGAATGTAGCTATATTATTCGCTAATCCAAAATTTCCGTCGCATTAACTTTCAAATAGCAAAAATTCTTGTAATTCTTCTTGATTATCCGCTGTATTTAATTATTGGAAAGATTCCAGATCAATTTCTCTCAACTCTAATGGAAATATCAGTGGATTCATGAGTTGTCTCTTTTTGGAGCATTTTGAAACAGGAAGTCTTAGACTTGGGATATATGTATTTAATATTTTCTTTTATAGTCATAAATGAAGTCAACTGAATTAAATTATTCGGGAATGTGGTTTTTAAATATCTTTGCGAATTTGTTTTGATCTTACATGTTTAGCATTTTGGTTTTTTTTTTCATTAATGGTAAATAGAACGGTGATTTTTGGATCTCTGGAGAATTTATTTGTTTACCAGAGTGGAGCTATTTATAAATTTTTTTTCGTACTTTGACGATAGGAACTCATAAAAATTGATAATAATTTTTTTTTTCTGCATTTTATCAATATATCGAGATCTTTTCCTTAATTATCGAATCATTGTTCGCTTTTTTAAACATGTCTTTATTACTAAAGAATAATTGCAAAGCGACTTATTGATAACTTTTTTTTGAATATTATATTTAGTATCTTCTTTTTTAGGAGATAATTGTTTTGTACGTTTAATATTTTCACTACAATTTTTTTATATTTTTCTTTTTTATATTCTGCTTTATTGCAGAAATTATCACAAAGTGTGTTATTGCGCATAATGGCTAAATGTAATTTGGGACTAATTTTTGAGTGGTGACGAATTTCTAATAGCAGTTTTATATTGGCTTACAGAATTTGGAGTAAATTTCTGATTGATCATTACGTATTCTCAGGATTGTCATACCTGATATTCTTACATCATGTATTTCAATTTGATTACTAAGTGACAACATAAGATGCGTTTGGCGTTTACGACACTCGCGAGTTTTATTTGTTCTTTAACATTTGATAAACAAGAATGAAATGATTCCATGAGCGTTGCGAGCATCAAGTAGAATGTAGTACCCATAATGTGTTCAATAGCAAAATCATGTTTTACCTTATTAAGTACAAGATTGACTTGGGATTTCTTTTATTTTCTGTAATAACATTATATGAAAAATACTTATGTTTTAGGTTCATTATCTTGCTTCTTCTCTTGTAATTGTCTTACTGAATCAAATATTATTGGAGATTGTTCCTTATAAGAAAACATCTACTTGCCAAGAATATTGTATCGCAATATTATTTTTTGGTGAGTATCCATAGAATCTAAATATTTTGTCAACAAAAAATATTCTTTTGAAGAATAGATGAAGAAGTTTCATCTTTTTCATCAAGAAGTAATTTGGTATAATTTGTGGTAAAGATTTGTTGAAAAATCGTCGCTGGTCATAGTTTAACTCTTTTTGAGCTCACTTGTTTCTTAATGCACAATGTTATTCAGACTCTTGAGAAACTACACTTTGCATCATAAGGCAATTGAGCGTGTTCAAATAATAAACATGAATTTTACATGAGTTTCTTACCTTTTAAAGCTTCTTGCATTTCTTCCATCTGTGTGACCCACTCTGGTTTTCTGTACTCTTTTGTTCCGAGTATACCTAATCGATAAAACGAATATAAGAAACATATAACGAATGTATATCAAATCCTTTCTATCTTATTAGCATTATTTAGATAGAAGAATTTGGGCAAAATCAAAGAGATTAGTAAATTTGAAATATATAAAAAATAAGACAAAAGACAATGTAAATCAAGGATGTTGTAAGTGTTTGTTGTAGTTGTAAAGAACGTATGTAAGGAACGTAAGATAATGAGCGGCTTTTTATTAGGAATACAGAGATTCGACACTTCTCCGATTGAAGAGCGTGGCTGAAAGAAATATGATTTAATACTTAATCATTAGTAAAGCCTTTGAGATCTGTAGAGAAAATGATATTACCTTCTACTGATAAATACGTAGTTGTAGTTGATACACCGAGTGGATTGTAAGCTTCAAATATGATTTCACCAGTGTCATCGGGGAAAGTTTCGGCGATTGTTAATATTGATGTACCATCTTCAAATTCCTCAATTTGGAATTCTTGCGATGAGACTATTTCTACTCCTTCTTTATACCATTTTCCTTTCGGTTTTGGTTTGCCTTTCACCTTTACTTCCAATCTGTATATGTAGCAAAAATGGTAGTCACACGGTGAACACATATATACATACGTAACATATATACATAACATATATACATGCGTAATAAAAAAATTTATATATAATAAAATATAAATGTAATTACAAACAGGGAATAGAAGTAACTCGTTAATTATGATAATGAAGTTACAGTTACAAGTTACTTTTTTGGTAACTTTATTGATAACTTTACTTTTTTTGGTAACGTAATTACAACTAATTCGAGATTTATACATAACAGCTTGCCAATATGAATAATATCTGAAAAGATACCAGAAGATTTGCAGATTATTGCCGTGTTTTTATTGCTAATGCCAACGTTTTGTGAACCTTGCTGTTTATTTCATCAGGACGAGAAATATCAATGAGTTCCTTGACCTGATAAAGTGAACAGTAACATTCACGAAATTGCCATTAACAATGGATAAAAACACGGCAATAACCTGCAAATCTTCTTGTATATTTGAAGATAATACTCGTGAAAGCTTAAAAAGCGTTATGGATAAAATCTGCTTTATTAAAGCATCATGTCCAAATTAATCAAATTTTCCATGCAAACAGAGATTATACACGAAAATATATATGTATAGAAAGAATATATATATGTTTAGATTTTTATATATAATTATGTATATTTGTATGTGTACATATATACTTAATTATATATAAACTTTTTTATCAGATGTATATTAATTCATATTTGAAACAATTAACATTCGTTTAATATATTAAACATACCTAGTTAATTCTCCATCTTTAGTAGGAACTAACTGAGGAAGCTTCTTAATTATCTCTGGTATAGATTCTTCTATATCAGTGTCAAAAATAGGAGTTTCCTAAAGTTAAAATCAATTTTAATATTTAATATTACATTAAATATAATTCTATAGAATATATTGTTTGTTAAATTTTATATTTACTTTCGGAGATAGAAGATCTTCTTCTGATCCACTCTGTCCTGTGGTAAGAGATGTCGCGACTATTGAAGACGCAATTTCAGAATCCGGCACATACTCGTACGCTAAAAAGTAAATTTTATAAAATAGACAGCCATTTAAAATCGTAACTGCTTGCGTCGAATAATATACCTTCAACAATGAGCGTTGACATGCAAACAGCTTCGCCAACAGGATTCACAGCACGACAGGTATATTCTCCAGCATCTTCTGGGAATACTTCAGTAATAGCTAAACTACAGACACCCTCCATATCCTGAATAATTGTAATTTCTTTTCCTTCTTTAATTGGCATGTCATTGTGATACCATTCTACTCTCGGCGTTGGTTTCCCTTCAACGATGCAGATTAAATTAACACTTTCACCGTCCATAACTTTTACAGGTGATAGTCTCTTTACAAATGTCGGTGAGACTAATTCAATTGCTTCTTCCCATGTTATTTCCATCAAATTAACGGTAGCTGTACAAGTAATTGAACCACCGACATTTTCAGCACGACATGTGTAATTACCAGCAAATTCTGATGTGACTTCTTTCACCATTAAAATCGATCGATTTTCTTGAGTCACAATTCTTACTTGTGATGTCGACTGCAACAAATAATATCTTTTATTAATTTGATGAAATTTTGGATAATATACTGTTACATGCAAGCATTAAAGGTTTACTTTAAACAAGCATAGAAATTGGAAAAAATACCTCAAGAGGTTTGCTTTCATGAAACCACTGAAAAGATGCTGCTGGATATGATTCCACTCGTGTTTCCATGATAACAACTTCTCCTTCTGCAACAAGTTGAGGCTGAATAGGTTCCACAAACATTGGTGCTTTTACTTCGTCTATAGTGTCTTTGCGTTCTTTAACAGTAACAGAACTC
Organism: Atta colombica; assembly: GCF_001594045.1. Classification (NCBI taxonomy): domain Eukaryota; kingdom Metazoa; phylum Arthropoda; class Insecta; order Hymenoptera; family Formicidae; genus Atta; species Atta colombica. The sequence continues at coordinate 229,695 of NW_017259349.1, forward strand.
GAGCTTCTCGCTTCACCGACTTCATTCTGAACTTTTATCTCATACTTGCCGCTATCTTTGTTTGTTGCTTCTATTATATTTAATTCGGTTGTACTTTCATAAATGTCTATTTTGAGTTTGTTAGTCGGTGTAATTTCAATGCCATTGCGGAACCACTTGACTTCTGGTTTCGGTATGCCATCAAAATCAGCTAGAAGTTTCAGAGACTTTCCGCGCTCAATTATTAAAGCGGATAAAGGTCGCGTAATTCGCGGTGCTCTGAGAACAATTGGTTTGCTCACTTTAACGATGTTACTGATCACTAAATTAGCTCTGCATTCAGCGCGGCCATATTTATTTATAGCACGAACACGGTAAATTGTTTCATCTTCGGACATTGGTTGTAAAATTTTCAGTTTAGCTTCTCCAGTAGTTGGGTTGAAACTCAACTCCGTTCTTTCGTCTGGTTTTACTTCTTTTTCGTCACGATACCATTTCACTTCAGGTATTGGCATACCAGTTACAACGCATTCTAATAAAGCAGGTTTATGCTCTTCAATCATTAACGGTTTAATCGGCGTTGAAAAATGCGGTGCTATGCCTTCCTCTTCTTTTTCTGAGGATAAATATTAATTAAAGGATAAATATTTTGCATTCTTGAAAATATGTGATATTGTATTTAATATTTATAATTACCGTATGTCGTACATCTACTTTATATTAGTAATCCCGTAAATCATTGTAAATCTATTTATATTTATAGATGGATGTTACTTCTTATTTTAAAAATTATTGATATATTTAAAAGTGTTATTAAAATATACATATATATAAATGTATATATACAAATGAAATATTTGTATAGTAAAGAATGCTTATCTAATTTTACAAAAAGATATAGATTATAAAAATTATATATCTCATAATATTCCTGTATCTATAAAATAAATTCAAATTGTAAAAATTAAACAATTCATATTTAATATTATTACCGAATATTACAAGGTTGACAGTGGATGTTGCAACTCCAGCTGGATTAGATGCCCTACAAGAATACATTCCAGCATCTTCTTCTTTGACGTTTGTGATTTCTAAGGTTGCCGTTGTTTCAAATATAGTCATAGTATACTTTTCGCTCACATGGAGGTCTTGCTCATTTTTATACCAAGAAATTTCAGGCAATGGATTTCCTATAACAGTACATGTAAATTTGGCAGGTTTTTTCAACTCAGCGATAACAGGTTGTAATTTTTGAATAAATCTTGGAGCTATCGTTTTGTCTTTATCTGTAATTGATATATCAACTTGAGTACGTTGTCTACGTTTTCTCTTACGATCTTCTACTGTGACATCTGCTTTAACTTGTAACTTGGCAGCTTCTTCTTCGATAATATTAGAAGCGATTTTTTCAGGCACTTTTTCTTTTACTTTAGATTTGGTTACAACTGATTCAGTAATGATTTCATCTTTCTCTTCTGAAATTTCTGCTATTTGCTCCGCATGCTTTACGGATTTTAATTCGAAAACTTTGTCTTCCTCATATGTCTCTTCAGGTAATTTTTCATCTTCTAAAGCTAATACATGTCTTTCGGGTTGTTTTAGGTCTAATTTTTCCACTTCTTCAATGGATTTTAACATAACCATTTCTTTCTTTTCTTCCGTCTTTAAATGTATTTGTTTCTTTTTTCTCCAAGAAACTTCATTTGTAAAAACTTCGTCTGTTTCTTTATCTTCTTTAAATGATGGCATAGTTTCTATCTTTCGTTCAAATAGATCTTGAGTATCTTTTGTTGTAATTATCATTGCCTCCTTTTCTTCAACGTCTATAACAGATTCTTCTTGATCAATAGGCACTACTGTTACTTCTTCCTTAAAATCAACGACTTTTTTTGTTCGCTTACGTCGCCAAGGAGTTTCGATTATCTCTGTTGACTCTTTACTTTTGGATTTTCCCTCTACAATTTCTGTTAGCATTTCAGATACTGGTTGTAATTTTATGTCTTTGGGTTCTTCCTTTTCCACTGGCTTTAAAAAAACTTGCTCTGGTTTCGGCTCTATGGGTTTATCAATTGTCACTGATTTCAATCGAATCTCCACCATTTTTTCTTCAACTTTTTCCTTTTCAATAGGTTTTAAAATGATTTCTTCCTTTGTTTCTTCCTCTTTAGAAAGTTTCCTAACAGGTTTCAACACAATTTGCTCTGGTTTCGCCTCTTCGGATTTTTTAATCTTTTTCACTGGCTTCAATCGGATTTCCTCTGATTTTTTTTCAACTTTTTCCTTTTCAATTGGTTTCAAGATGATATCTTCCTTTGTTTCTTCCTCTTTAGAAAGTTTTCTGACAGGTTTCAATATAATTTGCTCTGGTTTTGGCTCTTCAGGTTTGTCCAGCTTTTTCACTGGCTTCAATCGGGTCTCCTCCGGTGTTTCTCCAACTTTTTCCTTTTCTACAGATTTCAAAGTAATTTTTTCCTTTGATCCTTCTTCTTTGGCAAGCTTTTTAATAGATTTCAATACAACTTTCTCTAGTTTTGGCTCTTCGGGTTTTTCTGTCTTTTTCACTGGCTTCAATCGAACCTCCTCTGGTTTTTCTTCAACCTTTTTCTTTTCCACTGGTTTCAAAGTAATTCCTTCCTTTGATTCTTCCTCTTTAGGAAGTTTTCTAACAGGTTTCAACACAATTTGTTCTGGTTTTGGCTCTTCAGGTTTGTCTAGCTTTTTCATTGGCTTCAATCGAACTTCCTCAGATTTTTCTTCAACTTTTTCTTTTTCAATTGATTTCAAAGTGATTCCTTCCTTTGATTCTTCCTCTTTAGGAAGTTTTCTAACAGGTTTCAACACAATTTGTTCTGGTTTTGGCTCTTCAGGTTTGTCTAGCTTTTTCATTGGCTTCAATCGAACTTCCTCAGATTTTTCTTCAACTTTTTCTTTTTCAATTGATTTCAAAGTGATTTCTTCCTTTGTTTCTTCCTCTTTAGAAAGTTTTCTAACAGGTTTCATCACAATTTGCTCTGGTTTTGGCTCTTCGGATATTTCTGTCTTTTTCACTGGCTTCAATCGGACTTCCTTCGGTTTTTCTTCAACTTTTTCCTTTTCAATTGGTTTCAAGGTGATTTCTTCCTTTGTTTCTTCCTCTTTAGAAAGTTTTCTGACAGGTTTCAACACAATTTGCTCTGGTTTTGACTCTTCGGATTTTTCTGCCTTTTTCACTGGCTTCAATCGAACCTCCTCTGATTTTTCTTCAACTTTTTGCTTTTCAATTGGTTTCAAAGTGATTTTTTCTTTTGTTTCTTCCTCTTTAGAAAGTTTTCTAACAGGTTTCAATACAATTTGCTCTGGTTTTGGCTCTTCAGGTTTGTGTAGCTTTTTCACTGGCTTCAATCGGACTTCCTCCGGTTTTTCTTCCACTTTTTCTTTTTCGATTGATTTCAAGATGATTTCTTCCTTTGTTTCTTCCTGTTTAGGAAGTTTTCTAACAGGTTTCAACACAATTTGCTCTGGTTTTGGCTCTTCAGGTTTTTGCAGCTTTTTCACTGGCTTCAATCGGACTTCCTCCGGTTTTTCTTCCACTTTTTCTTTTTCAATTGATTTCAAGGTGATTTCTTCTTTTGTTTCTTCCTCTTTAGAAAGTTTTCTGATAGGTTTCAACACAATTTGCTCTGGTTTTGATTCTTCGGATTTTTCTGCCTTTTTCACCCGTTTCAATCGAACCTCCTCCGATTTTTCTTCAACTTTTCCTTTTTCAATTGGTTTCAAAGTGATTTCTTTCTTTGTTTCTTCCTCTTTAGAAAGTTTTCTAACAGGTTTCAATACAATTTGCTCTGGTTTTGGCTCTTCAGGTTTGTGTAGCTTTTTCACTGGCTTCAATCGGACTTCCTCCGGTTTTTCTTCCACTTTTTCTTTTTCGATTGATTTCAAGGTGATTTCTTCCTTCGTTTTTTCCTCTTTAGGAAGTTTTCTGACAGGTTTCGACATAATTTGCTCTGGTTTTGGCTCTTCAGATTTGTCCAGCTTTTTCACTGGCTTCAATCGGATCTCCTCCGGTGTTTCTCCAACTTTTTCCTTTTCTACAGGTTTCAAAGTAATTTCTTCCTTTGATACTTCTTCTTTGGCAAGCTTTTTAATAGGTTTCAATACAACTTGCTCTAGTTTCGGCTCTCTGGGTTTTTCTGTCTTTTTCACTGGCTTCAATCGAATCTCCTCTGATTTTTCTTCAACCTTTTCCTTTTCCACTAGTTTCAAAGTAATTTCTTCCTTTGATTCTTCATCTTTATGAAGTTTTCTGATGGGTTTCAATACAATTTGCTCTGGTTTTGGCTCTTCTGATTTATCCATCTTTTTCACTGGCTTCAGTCGAATCTCCTCCGGTTTTTCTTCGACTTTTTCTTTTTCAATCGATTTCAAGATAATTTCTTCCTTTGTTTCTTCCTCTTTAGGAAGTTTTCTAACAGGCTTCAACACAATTTTCTCCGGTTTTGGCTTTTCAGATTTGTCCATTTTTTTCACTGGCTTCAATTGTACTTGTTCTGATTTCTCTTCTACTTTTTCTTTTTGCACTGGTTTGAATGTGATTTCATCTTTTGGTTCTTCCTCTTTGGGAAGTTTTTTAACATGTTTCAATATAACTTCCTTAGGTTGTACTTCCTCTGTTTTTGTTATTTTCTTAATGGGTTTTAATTGAAAATCTTCAGGTTTCGGCTCAATTTGTGTTAATTTCTTTGCCCGTCTCCATGGTACGTCCATTTTCTTTGTAAATGTGTCTCCATTAATTTCATCGATTTTTTCAGGTGAAAGTTCTGGTATGGATGTTTCCTTTGTCATCGATGTATGCGTGAGGTCTTTTGACACTTCTTTTTCTTTAGGTAATTGTTTTGCTGGATGTAATGTAATTTCTTGTATCGTTTTTTGCTCTTCAATTTTTTCGTGTCTTTTTGCCGGTTTCAGTACAACAGATGTGAAATCTTCAATTTTTTCTTTAATAGGTTTTTTTGTTTTATTTTTTTCAGATTTTTGCCATGTGTCTTCGAATACTTCTTTAATGTCAAATTTTGTTTTATCAGTTTCAGTTTCTGAAATCTTTTTTTGTATTGACAGTCTTGATTTACGGCGCCATGGAGCTTCAGAAATTTCCATAGGTTTATCTTCTTCCAGTTTAACTTCAGGTTTAATTATTTCAGATGTTCTTATTTTCTCAATTTCTTTTTTTTCTCTTATTTTTTTACCTCTAACCCATGGCATCTCTTCTTTTTTAGATTTTTCAATTATATTATCTGTTCTATCAATGTCGAGGATCGTAGTATCTTCTTTTTCCATATATGATATACTTTTAAATTTTTTTTCACTGCACACTTTTTTAGTAGACTCAACATCTTTATCCATTTCTATAATTATTTTATCTTCTTCTTCATGATATGGTACATTTTCTTGCTGTACTCCTACCAAATCTGTACTTTTTATTTTGATGTGTTTTAAATCTACTTTCTCTACTGATTCTTTCTTTAATATTACTTTATCTGATGTTGGCTTTAATGATACTTCCTCAATGGTTTCTTTATATATTTCTTTCTGCTCCGGTTTTGTCTTTTTTAAGATTATTTTTTCTTCCATCCATGTCTTTGATTGTGGCTTTTCTTGTGGTACGTCCTCTTGCTTTTTTATTTTTTTATGAATGTTGGTTTCGTGCTGTGACGTAACTTTAAGCAAAGTAGTATCTTCTTTCTCTTTATACATCGTAATATCTTCGTCGATATGTTTTTCTTCTCGTACTAACTTTTTTCTTGTATCTGATTTTAATTTAATATCATCGTACATCTCAGTTGAAACTTGAAGTAATGTAATATCTTCTTGTTCAATGTATTCAGTTTTATCGATTTCTCTATTATTTTCTTTTTCTTTTATGACAGGTTTTAAATTTATTTTTTCCAAATCTGGTTTTGGAGATATTGATTTAATATACTTAGACTTTAATTTTATTGTTTCTATCATCTCTTTTTCAATTTCTTTTTGAATAGGTTTAGATTTTTTCAAAATAATTTTTTCTTCTGTCCATGGTTTTGTCTTATCTTCCTTATCTATGATTTTATCCACATCTTTACTTGCTCTTGTTTCTTTTTTATCTGTGACGTCAATTCGTGTAATCGTTGAAATTGCTTCAGCTTCTTCTTTTGAAATTGATTTTAGATCTGCCTTATCTAACGTTGATTCCACAAGATCTTTCTTTACTATTTGCAAAGGTTTCAATGAAACGGTTTCGAGGATTTCCTTGGGTATTTCTTTTTTTTCCGGTTTTGCCTTTTTCAAAGCGATTTTTTCCTGCGTCCAAGACTTGGATTGTTCTATCTTCTCTGTGATAGGCTTTTCTTTTTTTAATTTTTGCATTTCTTCGTCCTTTACAATTGTAAGCAAAGAAGTGTCCTCTTGTTCAAGAAAATTTATTTTTTCTTCATCCAATTCGGAAGTTATTTTTGTCTTTGGTTTTATTTTCTTTAAAACAATTTGTTCCTCCGACCATGGTTTTGGTTTCTCCTGTTTCTCTTTTTTCGACAAAGTTTCATCTAAACGACGCGATGTTTTTAACAGAGTATTATCCTCTTGCTCCTTATAAAGTTCAGTCGTAATATTGTCGCTAGCATATTTTTCGGTTATTATAATTTTATCTGTTGCTTCTTTAGGCACGGATTTCAACTTAATTAGTTCTATATTAAATCCGTGGATATCTTTTTTTTCAGTCTTCGTCGGTTTTAACTGAACTTCTTCTAACTTTTCTGTCGTCACATCCTTGGTAACTTTGAGAGTTTTTTTCAAAATTATTTCTTCGTCAGTCCATGGTTTTATTTGACTCTCGAAAGCTTGAAGCTTATCCAGTGAAGAATCTCTTGATGTTGTTTGTATTTTCCGCCATGGAAGTGAATCATAAATTCGAGGTAGAACGCGTCCTCTTCGCCAAGGTAACGATTCATCACCAGGTTGAAGTTGTATTTCAAATGGTAAATCATTTTTGTCGAGAGGTAAAGATCTCAGAATTACATTTTCCTTCAAATCTTGATGAAGTTTCACATCTATTTCAATACTGGCACCCGTCTCCGCGGGAACCGCGTAATAGGCTTCTTTTCTCTCTGCAAGTTATGCAAAATTGTTTTAAATAGATATAAATGTTTTTTTACTATTTGTTTCATATCGTATATGTATTTAAATTAAGAGAAAGCTTTATTTACATCATGATATTAAATGAAATTAAGGAAAAAAATCTATTTATAAACGATAATTTATCAATTCTTTAACATCATAAAATTAATTCTATAAATATTTTGTAATCGTTGAATAACAAGAAATAGATTTTGAATTAATTTTTCAAGACAAAGCATTTTGCCAGATAATCAACCTTGGAAAAGTGAATTATTCGTGAATTATTAATATGTAATATATGATTTGTAAAAGATTATATTCAACTGAACATCTATTTTTTTGTGATATCTGCCTTTTTATGGGTAGATATTATCGACAATAAAAATATTCATTGTTTTGTGATAGTTACAACTACTAATGAAACAAGCAATTGTATGAAGAACATGAATTTTTTAATTAAATTTTGTTAACAAAGAACATTAAAATTAACACACATACACACACTTACACATTTGTGTATATATAGACTTATATGAAAGAGTTACTTAAAATAACAATATTAGGAAACAAAGTTTAGTAATGACGAGTCAAACGTTAACAATTGTATGTAGAACATAAATGTTATAAAATGTCTACAGCAAAAATATAAAACGCATGGATCTACAAAATTCTTTAAATTATTTTTAAATATTTTAAAGAGTTTGGTGATCTGACTACGTAGGAAATTTCTTCTCCGAAATGTAATAAAATACAATTATTTATTATTAAATATTATTATTATATATTATTAAAAATTAATAAATAAATATTATTTCGACGTTATGATGATGCAGCGATATTATTTTTTTAATCTATACGCTATATACGAGGAAATTTTGGAAGATATATCAAGAAGTCACAAATAATGGATATTTTATTAAATATAATTACGCGAGTCAAAACGTTTACTTGCAGTGACCGTAGAGTTCGCGTTGCTCATGAGTTTCTCTAAAGTAGTCTCCCGCGGAGTAACTCGGTGGGGATCCTTGACGTATAAGATACACGTCCCTATTTCATGCTACATCTAGTCGTAATAGTAATCAGTTGGAAGTCGAAGACGAAGGAACGAAGAAAATCTCGGCAAAATCGTCGTCTCCCTTCTTATAATAACATCACAGTGATTGTTCAGTGAAGTGAATAAAAAAATTATATTTGAAAGAAAAAGAGCATCGACAAGTACACTTTCTAACGTTCGTTATCTCTATAAATTCTTTCCTTTATGTGATTAATCGAAGTTATATTCGAACTGGATAATCCATTTTACTATTGTGAAGTGATACGTTAAAAATATTTATATATATCGTGCAGTGAACTGTTCAACAATTTGTATGCATGTGCACATAGTTGTGTCAAGCAAATATCTTAAAAATATTTTGTGTTCATATAATCTGTCTTTTAACGTATATTTTAATGTCATTTCTAAAATATACAAACAAAAAAGCATTTTCTTATTCATATTTTTCTCAGCCAGCTTTAGTTAAAATGTGTGCAATTATTATTTAATTATAGAGATTACCGAGAAAAATATTTCATCTTGGAAAAGCAGTTATCAATTTATAGTTTAATATTATAATCAGAAGTTCGAAAAACTATACTTATATATGAGTGAATGCAGACGTAGATGAGTAAATATAAGGACAAAGATCTACTATTTTCTGCATGATAACATAGTTTATTAGGTGAATTGTAAAATGGATTTTTAAAATAAAAAAAGAGATAGATACATATTCACTTTTACTTCTATATATCTTGTCCTATAAATTTTATGATTATATATTTTTACACACACACACACACACACACACACACACACACACACACACACAGATGCGTGCGCGTATGTATATTTAATTACGTTGACTATTTTTATTGTTTAATAAACTTATATTAATTTTTAAAAAATTAAATTTTTAATTTTAAATTTAATTATATATACACTGTAAAAAATAAAAGTGTAATTTTAACTTATAGTCGTATAGTGGACTTTCTGAGACACGCAAAAATGTTAAAATTAACATTTTATTTTTTACATTTTTCAAAAAGTTGTATAATTAAATTAATACATATAAATTGTTACATCATATCATATTTGGCGCTATACTATTTAATTATAAATAAATGCTCTATTTTTTGTATTAATTTCACAGAAAGATCGAAAAACTAAATGAATAACAAAGGATTTTTTTTTGATGATCAAGTTTAATTTTTATTTCGATAATTATTGAATAGAACTCTATTACAAAATTGTGGAAGAATTCAGTCTATTATGATTAGTCTATTATGATTTTTTTTTTTCATAAAATATTTCGATTGCATTAACAATAAATACGATCGCATTGTAATAGACACCGTTAACAATTTGTTGTATTGGACATTTGCAACGTAGTCTGTCAGTATATCTTGAAGTTGCTGATTTACTAAAAATAATTTTTACTCGTTTTGTAGAGTACGCTGACACGCTCTTCTCCGAATTATTCCTGGCATGACTGAATCACTAGCAGCTGGCTCGAGACGAGGCCAAAATAGTCAACTCGGCCAGCTTTCTTCGAAATTACTGTGCTGATGAAGCATCAAACGTAGATGGCGATTTAAAATTAAAGATAGGATAAATATGGATCACAGAAAAGAATTTCTTCTTGATGAGTTAAATGTCCATTCGTTCTCTTGGAAAGCATCGTCGTTCCATCTTCAAGGTCGTTCAAAATTCATTGAGAATCACTTATATTTTTTTAATTCACATTATCTGTGAATCATGTTCAGAACATAAAGAATAGACGTGTAGTTTTTAGGATATTTCTCCATTTCCAAATAAATTCAAGATAGTTAAAAATGGAAATTAAAATTTTCTGAAATATATTTGTTTAGCTCGATTTTTGACATTCCTATCTATCTCAATATCTAAATAAATACCTACAACGATTTAATGTTGGTCGCAAAGGATTAATATTTAAAATTATTTATTAGATTATAGAATTTAAAAAATATATACATGTATAAA
>NW_017259349.1:239935-240344 GCF_001594045.1 Atta colombica
GTATACAGAAACAAGAGACACACAGTGTTCGTGTGCTTAAATCTTTTACTTTTTAATATATTTCTCACTTGATATAAATATGTTTTATTACAAATTTTTAATTTTATTAAGTAATAGCAAAAGCAAAAACATTAAAAATTTTAAACATTTAAAGAAGTAGACTAATAATAGATTATATATCTGTTTTTTAAAATACATTTTATAAGCACAATCTAAAGCATCATAGTCGATGAATCTTTGCGGAGCTCTGAGCCAGCGGCCAAATATAGCCAGGTAATGTAATACACATCACGTGCTCAAAAATAACCTGAGAAAAAGGCCTTACTTGTGCACACGGCTCCTGCATCTGCTTTTCATTTGAAATGTTTTTTGCACGAAAAAGGTAATATAAATTATTATTATTATTATT
>NW_017259349.1:240644-241218 GCF_001594045.1 Atta colombica
AAAATATGTCAAATTTTAATATAATTATATATAATTTTGTATATTTTTATAATTATATATAAAACATTTTTTCCGGGATGTTAAATACATGTTATGTATTTTATCTCTCGCACGCGACATGTAAGAGTTTAAATAACAAGATATTCTCTATTCACACATCTTTCTTCCTTCAACGGTAGATATTTTTTATATTATGATTCTTTTTTATTACAAAAATATTGAATGTAATAACTTAGATAATTAATTTACGCATAGCGCGAGATTTATAAAAATATGTTTCATTAATAATTATATAAATTTGACATATGTTTTACATCATATTGAATCTACAATTGCTTCAAAGATTTTTCTATTGAAGGTCACGGAAATCATTGACGATAGAGATTAATAATTGAGACATATTAATAATTGAGGCGATGATTGTCGAAACGACAACAAACGAGACTTGGACATATTTAGAACATTTGGTTTTATTGCGACTTTCATTGTACAATAATAAATAATTGATTAGTAAGACGTTGGACGATATTTTTGTCATTGTAAATTCTTTAATAAATGAATATGTATATATATA
>NW_017259349.1:241318-262931 GCF_001594045.1 Atta colombica
ATTTTTTTTACGATATACTTTTTATAATCAACATCAAAATTATACAGCGAACGAGTAAACGAGTTACATATATTCAACGCAGTTGCATTGCTATTTTTCTTTTGTTTTTATCCATACTGATTAATGTCGCGCAAAATTTCCAATTTTGATTTTTCTATTTACAAAGTTATAATATTCTTTGTGAAAAGCGAACATCATTTTTATCCTAAGAAGCAAATCAAAATATTGGCAATACAAGTGGAACGACATTTCATTCTACCAATCATCTATATTGTATTAATCTTAAAAAATGATCGCACTTGTCCTGATCGATTACATTACAAACAATTTCGATTTTTATTTTAATTTTGCTTTTACAGCACTTTAATTTTAGCATTACTTTCGTGATTTTCTTACTTAAGTGATATAATTCTTAAGATAATTTTTGCGCGCGAAATTTGTAGTTTTATAATGCAATAATCTGAACAAGTTTCTTAATAATAATTTATTGTTATTAATTATTCCTCGTTTCACTCGCTCAACTATTCTCAAAATATGATAGTTAGTACACAAACTCCCCGGACGCGCACGTCATTTTTAATTACAGGAGATCTGTTTGAGATGGAAGTTGAGAACTCTAGCAAGGTCGGTAGGTTACGTTTTTTTAAGGAAGGCAATAATAAAGCACAAAAATAAAAATATGGGCGGATATTTACGGCGAATCGTGCTGCGCGGAGACGTTGTAAGACTTTGAGACGATGTCGTCTCAAAGACGTTAGTCGCAATAAACACATTAGACGAAAATTAATGTATACATTAGCAATGATCAATTGCGATATTGTAAAAATTTTTGATATTGTAAAAATTCAATGATCATTTTATTCAACATCCGTTTTATATCTATTGCTGTATCATGCGCCATTGAAAAGCAGCTAATTCTTTTGACATCTTGAAAACTACTAATCTATAATTCCCACGAGATTATTACCGATTTAATCAATGTACAACAAGAAGTACAACAAACTAAAAAAGTTAGAATAACCTTTTTCAAGATTTAACAAACAATTCGCTAATATTATTAATTTGTTAATTGATTGTTGTCATGCTACTGTCTCGAGTATTTATCTCCGGCAGTTGTTGGAGTATAATATAAGAACAATCGTGTGTCATGTTAGCAATCGATTCTATATCTTTTATTCAATTCTTACTTTTGACGATGAGTTTGGCAGATGTTTCTACGGTACCGGCTGAAGTTGTAGCGCGGCAAGTGAAAGTACCAGTATCCTCCTCGTAGGTAGTTGCTATCAACAGCACCGCATTGTTCCCTTCATGAATCATCTGAAAATGATATGTGCCATGTCTTCCCTGAATATCATGTCTAAACATAAAATCTCCTTCGATGATATGGAAGAATAATGGCAAAATATTTACCTGAAAATCTGGTGATTGTGGGATCAAGGCACCCTCTCGATACCACTGAATTGTTGGCTTAGGCTTTGCCAGACTCACTTGAGTTTTAAATTGAGCTGGTTGTCCCTCTATCACTATTTGATCCTTCAAAGGAGTCAATTTTGCCAGGACATCAATTGTATCGGGCGCTAATTGAAAATGATGCGTCAATGTCGTTAATAAAAAATTTAAAAAGATCGAATTTGAACTTTTTATTTTTTGATATTTATTATATTTTATGCCGTTGATAAAAAATTTTTAAAAATATTGAATTTGAATTTTTTTTTGTCTTACCGAGAACTCTGAGATTGGCAGACGTTGTGACCTCACCAGCGGGGTTTTTAGCAATACATTTATAAACACCTTCATCTTCGGGAAAGGCTTCAGAAATCCTCAAAGTACAGAAATCGCCTTCTTTTTGCATTTGAAAATACTTCGACGGTTTGATTACCTACACAAATAATGTAAGCATTCGCGAATAAAATTATTTTAAAAATTCATTATGTCACAGTTATTTTATTGTAGCTATTATTTCATTATACATACTTTATCAGCTTTTTTCCACTGTATAGTGGGAATAGGCTTTCCTGCGATTCTACAAGCGAAAGCGACTGAAGTTCCTTCCTTAATGATTTGATCTCTTAATGGCTCTAGAACAGTTGGCGCTTTTTCTACTGTTGGTGTTGTAGGTTTTGTGACCTTTGTTGGAGATTGAGGTCCGCGAACAGTACATTCCGCTTCGCAACGTGCTTCTCCAGCACTGTTAATCGCAACACATTCATATTTGCCAATGTCTTCTGATATTGTCTCGAGAATCAGAAGTGTATAAATATTATCTTCTTCCAAAGTTTTATAACGGATGTCCGCTATTATCTTTTTGCCGTTCTATAATAAAAAAGATTCAAACGTAAATTAATTTAAATTTTCTGTTCACTATGCGCTATGTATAAAATCATCAATCGAATCGGCAAGTTTATAGCACATATACATTTTATATGTATTTTACTTATTTTACCTTGAGCCAATAAACATCCAAAGGTTTAGTGCCGGTAATTTTGGCATCAAATCTAGCGAGTTGTCCGGTAGTAACAGAAGCAGATTGGATTGTGGATAAGAAACTGGGTGGTACCGTGCCACCTCGTCCAGGCTGCCTTCTGCGTTCCTCTACGACTAAATTGGCACTACATTTGGCTTTTCCTCCTCTATTCTCAGCGATAACAGAAAAGACACCAGAATCTTCCATAAAAACTTGTCTGATAATTAACACCGATTTGGTGCTGAAGGTATAAATTTGAAGATCAGCTGAATTTTGTATAGGAAAATCTTCGCGATACCATTTGATAGTTGGTAGTGGATCACCATCAAATTCAACTTCAAATTTCGCTTGTTCTTGCTCAAATGCTCTACAAGGTTGAATCTTCTTTGTAAAAATAGGAGGTTTGGCAGGTTTGACTTGACCTTGCACCACGCGTTCTTGTGTTTTCGCTTTATGTTCTACTTCTGTTGTCTCCGTTGCTGTAATTTTTCTCGTTATTTCTACATCACCTTTGACTTCTTTTTGTATTTGTTTTTGTTTTGCAACATGAACTTCGCGACCATGAACTGTAGATTCAGATGGTTCCGGAGGATATTTTCCCGTGGCTTTAACGCGTTCTGTATCTATATCCACTTCGGTAACAAATGGTTTTTTTACATATTTCGGAGATGCTTGTACAAGTTCTTGTTGCGGTTGTTCTTCTCTATAATAAGAAATTATCAAATATTATCACTAAATATTTGAATATAGATTGCCAATATTATTAAATATTTATTGTAATATATACTTACAAACTTTCTTCATACTTTTGAGCCATTCCCTTTGCTAAGGAATGTGTAACGACTTTATCACCAGGAATAGCAAATTGATGTGAAGCTTCTCTTAACCTGGTCTCTTTAAGCACTTGTTCCTCTTCGAGATTCATCAACTTATTATAATAATCTTCATTTTTCTTGCTCTTGACGGATTTCTGCCACTCAGTGTCTGGTTCTTTAATAATTTTAGGGCCAAGATGCTCTGTGGCAATCTCGATTCCTTGGGAAACACTTTGATGACGTTCGTCGAACACACGCTCCAATTCTGTATTTTGCCGCTCGGTCTGGTACTGTGTTAGTCCATAATCGTACCAGGCTAGAGAAAGAAACAATACATGATATCTATGTGCTCTCGTATTTCGTACATCTCATAAAGAAGAACGCATATGGACGTATCATGGATTGGTTTAATTTTGGATTCTTAATTAGCGAATACAGCGTCCCTCTCAGTGAGGTATTATGTAGCATTTGCATACATTTTCCCTTGAAAATGTAATGAATCATTTACATTATAATTTATTACAAGATCAGATTCAGAAACCTCACTAAAGCAACATTGCGTTTCTCTTAATCAAGAAACAAAAATATCTAAAATCTCGAAAATCACGATACCTAAGACACAGTACGTGAACGACGATACAACACATATCGACGACACTTAGATGACAGATAATAGGAATCGAGCTGGGTATGGAAAATTCGCATGGTTAATACATATCTGAAATTATTTTGTTTTCACATATTATCAAAAATATTGTTAGATTAAATTATTTGTTTCTTATGTACGTGCTCTCCTTCGTATTATAAGAAGGTTTTTTTTCAATTTAAAGAGAACATATATAATATTCTGAATCACAAAATTCCTTCGTTTGATTAACTAAGTAATTTTACGCAAATCGTCGAATTTCATTTTTTTTTTCGACGAATTAATTAAGTTAATATACAACCGCTTGCTACTTTTCGTACGAGACATTAAAGGATGGATAATATATTAGGTGCGGGAAAAAGTTTGTGGCGTTTTTTCCGTTACATCTAACGAACTTTTTCCCACATCTAATAGAAAACGCATATTCAAAAAGAAAAAAAAAGGAAAAGATAAACAAAAAAGCAAGAAAAACAGCAAATTAAACACATGATAGTAATTAAGATCAAATTATACATTGATTGCGCAATATTGATGAGAAATACGGAATCTGTTCGATATTTGCATTTTCTACAAACAATACCGGACATGAATTATTTTATATAACAGTAAGGGAACAAAAAATATAGAGTGCCTATAGTACAATGAATAAGAATAAATATTAAATAAAGTAAATGGTCCACCTTATCTCTTCTTCCCTGTCTGAGAAAGTTCAACTTTCTACGCGAAGTAAGGTCCACCTTCATCAAAAGTCATCTTTAGGCAGGGAGGAAGATGAGATAGAGCTTTATTTTGAATAAAACGTCTTTACAAAATCATAAATTTTCTATTTTAAAAACAAAATTTATATAAGAAAATAATGTTTTCAAAGAAAATTTTTGTTTTTAAAGTAGAAAATTTATTTTAAAGCAGAGAATTTTTGTTTTATAGCGGAACTTTTTCTGTTAAAAACTTTTTAACGAATAACGAATAACGATGGCTAAAACCTGTTGGAGATCACTTTTAGGATCATGATCTTGACTACATATGTCAAGGTTAAAGTCATCGGAGCGGATTCCTCAGTATATTTATCTTAAACAAATATCTTAAATACAGATTAAGGGTTAAGTATAAACATAAGAAGTAAATAAATTGAGATTGAATGAAACACACTAATGAGCAATAAACCCCTCGTATTCTCCAGCGCAACAATATATGATCGTATTTATAAGAAAAAAAAAACATTAATAAAATATAAGACAATATTAACGTTTTTCCGACGATTATATTTTTCATACCTGAATGAAGTGAGAGATACGATACCTTTGACCTAAGTTGCTCTAATATTCCCGTTGATATTTCCAACCATGACGAAGAAGGAGAAGCAGAAGAAGCTGTCGGATTTGAGATGGTTTTTGTGGCTTTGGATTGCCAAATGTGGAAAGTAGGAAAAAAGGAATCATTTATGTTCGAATAGTTTAGAGTGTTCTCTGTATTCGAATGCATGTGTCGTATCGATATATAGAAAATGTACTGCGTTTCGGTTGCTCGATATTTCCAATCTACGCTCGCCTTTCGCGAATCGTTATTGGAGATTTACAACCGTTTTTTCTTTTCATTTTCACGTGTGATATATCTGTATTATTGTAATCCATTCAAATTGTTACTGCGCATAAATTCTTCGTACTTTTCAAGAAAGTTATAGAAAGTTAATAATTAATTAATTAAATTTACAATTTTTATATTCAATTTTTATATTTCTTTTGCTTATACAATCTCATTGTTCTATAAAAATATACTTTATTTCATTGTAAGACACGAAGAAGTCATGGCCATATATTTATATGATAGGAGCGAAAACTTACGCCTTGGTGAATTTTTCAATACACCGCGGTAATCGTCGCTTCGTTGCTTCACCGTTAGAGTTGTTTCTGTACATGCTTCGCCAACGGAGCTTCTTGCAATCACTTCAATTTTTCCGTGATCATACTGTCTCGTCTTTGGTATATCTAGATGATACATGCCATCGTACGTTAATTTATAGCGGGATCCCTGCGTGAAAAAGGGGACAAATTTAATATAATTACATTATGATGAATATATTTTGGCCAGAAGCATCATTTAATGTATTGCAAGTGATATTTTGAAACTTACATTGACTACCGTATGTCCATTGATTATCCACATAACTCGAGGTCTTGGATAACCAGTGACTCGACAACAGAATCTAGACCAGTCACCTTCTTCGACAATTACCGGTTCCGGTTTGCTCACGAAAATAGGCGCCGAGCGTATTTTTTCTTGTTCACTTTCTTCTTCGGGTACTCTAAGGTTTGATATTTTAAATAATACATATTATCATTTTATATTGATGATTTTTCGTCATATGGACAAATAAATACTTGAAGAAAACAATTTTTTTTCTTTTGAAAAGTCTTTTTTCTTGGAAACAATATCTTAAGATATGTATAAAATAAATTTTATGTTTTAATAATTTTATCAGTCAAAGAAATTATTTTTCTTATACACAATAAATGAAGTGTAAAATAATATCTTACATTTGCCATGCCGCTTCCATTTCTCTGATTTTCTCGATGCTTTTCATGCCTTTTGGAAGTTGAGACTCATAGATAATTCCTGGTTTTCCCGCAGTTTTGATTATAGCTCTGGTCTCGTCCATTCCATAAAGGTTCGTAGCTCTGCATAAATACTCGCCACTGTCTTCTGGATAAACCCAACCAAAATTCATTGCTACATAGCCAAAATCATAAATAGGCGTAAATCGATTCTTATGAGGTAATGGTTTCCCGTTAAAGAACCATTCGACTTTCATATTTGGATCACCCACAGGTGCCAATTGGCATTCAAATTTGGTACTATTCATTTCAACAAGATCGGTCTGATCTTGAATTTGCGTGACGAAACGAGGCGGCTGTTTTTTATCCGCATCATATAGATCGTCTTCGGTTAAATGTATTTCCGAAGTATATTTTTTAATTGTCGCTTCCATCTGCATCAAGGCTTCCGATTTTTTCATACCTTTTGGTACTTGATTTTGTAGAATAATGCTTGGTAATTCTGTGAAAAAAAAATTTATTTGATAAGTCCTCTTTGATATAACTGATTTAGCTTGAACAATGAAAACTAATAAAAGATTAAAATATAACATACTCTTGCAAGATACAGCAGCTCGAGTGGTATCTTCTCCAAGATTATTGATGGCTTTGCAAACATATTCACCAGAATCCTCAGGATAAACATATAAGATATCCATAGATACAAATCCCATATCGTAAACCGTTCTATATCTGTGCCCAGCAGGTATCAATTTGCCATTTCTATACCATTCGATGTGTAGATTCGAGTCCTCTTTGGGTTCTACACGGCATTCGAATCTGACTGGTTCACCCTCGTCGACAGTTGTTGATTGGATTTGCGTGATGAAATGAGGCGGTTGTTGAGGTGCTTCTTCCGCAGGAGCTTGAGAGACCGGTCCTCGTTCCAATTCTTTTAACTTTTCACCACTCATTCCCATTGGTAATTGAGAATCAAAATCTATTGTTTTCTTGGCTATAAAAGAGAATGAAATAAGAAATTATTTCTGTTTTATACTATAATAATTAAGATATATCTACATTTTTAAGATCGAAATATGCAACTTACATTTACAAGTAATGGCAGCCTTGGTAGTAGCAGAACCCCATTTGTTGGTAGCTCTGCAGACATATTCGCCGCTATCTCGTGCATATGTATACGACATATCCAATGATATAAATCCAAAATCATTAATTTGATGGACACGAGAACCTGTCGCGAAGGGCCGTCCGTTGTGGAACCAATCAATACGCATAGTAGGATCACCCACAGGCTCGACTCTACAATCGAAGTGACTCGGTCCAGCTTCTTCAACTTCAATATCTTTAAGTTCGACAATAAATTTTGGCGGATTCGGCATTTCTTCTTCCGCCAAAATCTCATCCTTCTTATATAGGGACTCTTCCAATTTTTGAATGCTTTCTGTACCAGTTTTAAAATTATTCGGTAATTGAGGCTCCAGAATGATACCTTGACGTCCGCGAACTTGAAGCTTGCATGATACTGTGGCTTCACCATGACGATTGGTGGCTTTACAAGTATATAAGCCGGAATCGCGTTGATAGCAATTTGCAACTTCTAGAATGACGAAACCAAAGTCATGAATCGTTTTGACTCTACTACCAGCGAGAAGAGGTTTACCGTTGTGGAACCATTCGACTCTCATACTAGAATCGTTAATTGGTTGTAATCGGCATTCGAAATGAGCAAGAGAATTTTCAGTCAAAGTTAAGTCAGAAGGAGTCGTGATAAATTCTGGCGGTCTACCAGTATCGTCCTCGGGACTGATCTGACCCGAAACAGCTCCAAGACCTTCCAACTCAGCAATCTTATCAATTGTACTCTCCATACCTTTGGGTAACTGAGATTCCAAAATAATACTGCGTTTGCCCGTACATTTCATTGTGCACGTTGTCACGGCCTCACCGTAGTCATTTGTTGCTCTACAACTATATTCGCCAGAATCTTCAGGGTAGATAGGAGAAATTTCCAAAATGACGAAACCAAAATCGCAAAAAGTGCGGAAGCGAGATCCTGTTCGCAATGGTTTACCATTCCAAAACCATTCGACCTATATCAAAAAGAACAATATAATATCCAATAAAATGTATATATATATATATATATATATGAGTATTTATATGCGTATGCTATACAAAATAATTATTATAAATTATACTAAAATTAAATGAAATTTAATTTACCTTTAATTTTGGGTCGTCCGTAGGAATTACTCGAGCCTCGAAATGCGCACTTTCTCCCTCTCGTAGACCATCGACATTACTCAAAGGTACAGTAAACATAGGAGCTTTGCCTCGTTCTTCTACAATTTTTTCATCTTTCGTACGTATCATTGAGTCTTCGAGATTTTGTATTTTTTCTAAGCCGCCTTCCATGCCCTTTGGAAGTTGCGATTCCAAAACAAGATTAGCTTTAGAGAAGCATTTGAGCGTTGCTCTCGTAGAATCTTCACCATATTTATTGATAGCCCTGCATTCATAAACTCCAGAATTCTCTTCGTAACAATAGAGTATATCTAGGATAACGATACCAAAGTCATGGAAAGTGCGATATCGATGACCGTGAGGAAGTTTCTTGCCATTGTAATACCACTCGACTTTCAAATCGGGATCGTTCACTGGGGTCAGCCTAGCCTCGAAGTGTGCGGACTGCCCTTCTACCAGTTTTGTTATGTTCGCGATCTGCGTAATAAATTTCGGTGGTTCAGCGATAGGAGTCGTAGATGTAGTTGTTTGTTCTCCCGTATAACTTTCGAGTTCTCGAATTCTAGCAAGCGAATCCGGCTGTAGAGAATCTAAGTAAACTCCGCTCTTGCCAAAGCACTTGATCGTAGCTTTTGTATAATCTTCGCCGTATTTATTGTTAGCTTTGCAAACGTATTCTCCGCTGTCGTGAGACATCACACCGGCGATATCCATTACTACAAAGCCGAAATCAGAGACCATCTTGAAACGTGACGAATGCCGTAGAGGTTTTCCATTATGGAACCATTCGACTTTCATATGAGGATCACCTACTGGGATTAGAGTACACTCAAAGTGAGCTGATTGGCCATCCTTTAAACCTTCCAAAGATTGAATTTGCGTTGTAAATTTAGGTTTTTGTCCCTTGGACTTGTCAATGCATTCTAATTGCACGCTAATTTCTGCTTTACCCCATTTGTTAGTAGCTCTACAAGAATAAGTACCTGAATCTTCTATTTTAGTACCGAGAACTTCCAGAACAACCATGCCGAAAGCGTAAACGGTTCTCGTGCGATGACTAGCTTCTAAAGATTTGCCATTGTAAAACCATTCAACTACCATAGTTTGATCACCAGTAGGGATCAGAGATGCTTCAAAGTGAGCGATCTCTCCTTCCGAGAGATTAGTCAAATTCTCGAATTGCGATGTAAACATTGGTGGTTGACCTTCTTCTTCTCCTAGAGGAGCTCCTTCTTGCCGTTTCAAAGATTCCTCCAGATCTTGAATTGCTTCAAGACCTTCTTTGCCTTTGGGATGCTGCGACCTTTCAATGATATTTTCTTTCGTAGAACAATAAACCGTCGTTGAAGTGAAAGCTTCGCCTGCTTTGTTATAGGCCTTACAAGTGTAAATACCAGAATCACGCTCATAAACGTCCGTTAAGTCCAAAGTGACAAATCCAAAATCGCTAGTCATTTTAAAGCGTGAACCATGTTCTAAAGGTTTTCCATTAAAGTACCACTCAATCTTTAAATTAGGATCATCCTTTGGCTCAACTTGTCCCTCTAGATGTAATGGTTCAGCTTCTCCCAATTTAAATTCAGGTCCGAGAGGCACCGTCCAGATCGGTTTAGGATATTCATATTCAGGAATTTCTTCTGGTCTTTTATATTTTGATAGATAAGCATCTTCGGCTTCTTTTACTTTCTCAAGTCCGACTTCTCCTTGTGGATGTTGCGTTTGAAGATAAATATTTTGCTTGCTAGTACATTTTAAAGTACCAGATGTCTGTGCACTTCCTTTTGAATTTGTAGCTTTAACAGTAATAACTCCAGAATCTTCTTCGTAAGCGTGAGTTAAGTCTATAGCTACATAACCAAAATCATAAGTGCTTTTAAATCTCGCACCAGTCGGCAAAGATTTATTGTTCAAAAACCATTCAATCTTCATAGTTGGATCTTTCGACGGTTCTACATTGCATTCGAAGTGAGCGTTATCACCTTCGATGCATTCTACATTATTTAAATGAGTGATAAAAACTGGTTCTTCGTAAATAGGTTCCGGTTGATCAGTAGAGATTCTCTGAGGCTGTTCCAAAGCATCGATTTTCGATAGAGCATCAGGATGCAAAGTATCTCCCAATAACCAATGACGATCGGCAATTTTCAAACTACAAGTTGACACTGCTTCTCCCAAAAGATTAGTTGCTTTGCATGTATAAATTGCGGAATCATCTGGTCTTAGTCCGTTGATCGATAGTGTTACTAGACCGAAATCAAACGTACTACGAAGCCTCGTTCCAGTTTGGAGAATTATACCGTTCTTAAACCATTCCACTCTCAAATTAGGATCCGCCCGCGGTTCCACCTGAGCTTCTAAATAGACATGTTGACCCTCCATCAATTTATCGAAACTTTCGAGATGTTTGGTGAAAACTGGTGCCTGCTGTGGAGTTGTATCGACAAGCATTTCTGGCACTTTATTCATTTCTGCTTCTTTCAATTGAATCTTCTGCCACGCATCCGTTTGTATGCTCTCGGAATCGATGGCTGAACGCGCTTTTACTTTCAAAGAGATCGATGATATTGCCTCTCCTGCATTATTAATCGCTTTGCAAGTATAGACTCCAGAGTCTTCAGGGATAACTTTTAGAATGTCCAATGTTACGTACCCGAAATCATGATTTACGTGAAAACGTGACCCTAAATATCGATGCACAATGATTTTGTTAATTTTACATACCTGCGATATTATAATAGTAATTTAATGTTAAAGAATTTATATCTTACCCATTTTTAATTCAATTCCGTTCATATACCATTCGAATCTTAAACTCGCGTCGCCGACAGGAACGACTCTGCATTCGTATCTAGCCATTTGTCCCTCCCAAAGTTCCGTTGGTCCAGTTAATAACTGCGTGAAAATCGGTTTATCAAACACTTTTTCCGGTTCCTCGGGTCGTCCGGCTTCCTTGGCTTCCAACTGAGCGATTCTACGTTGTGCCTCTGGGTGCTGAGTATCTAACTGTATGCTCGCCTTAGCTATATGTGTTATATAATAATATGAGAAATTTATTAAATAGATTAAATAATTAATCGTACTAAAGATTACTCGTTAAAAAATCAATTTTGATAGCTTTAGTTAAATAGATAAAAAAATCATTTACTTTTGATCTTCATTGAAGCTGTGGTAACTGCTTCGCCCAACGGATTAGATGCGCGGCACATATAAACTCCTTCATCTTTATCACGTACATGAGCAATATCCAGAGATACATATCCAAAGTCATGCACTTTTGTGATTCGCGAACCTAAAAAAATTACAGTAAAAATTTATTTCATGCGAGAATTATATTGTCGCAGTATTATAGAATTATACTAATATTTTGCGTTTTAATATTCAACTTTTGTATCTAGGAATTCTTACTTGTCTCAAGAGGCACTTCGTTTCTAAACCATTCCACTTTGAGCATAGGATCACCTACTGGTATGAGTCTGCATTCGAAATGCGCAGTGTGACCTTCAGTAATATTATCGATATTTTGCAGTGGTTGCGTGAAGACTGGTCGCTGTCGAGTTTGAGGCTCTGGAACCTCCGGTCTCTTCCATGGTTGTTGCGCTTCGAGCTCCCTGATTTTATCCATTCCTTCCGGCCGTTGAGAATCCAAAATAATGTTATCTCTTGGGATTACTTTAAGCTCGATTGATGATACACATTGTCCTAATGCGTTAATCGCTCGTACGGAATATTTTCCTGCATCTTCGGGTACGGCATGACCAATGTCCAAAGCTACATATCCAAAATCGAAAGTTACATGGAAACGCGCTGCCGATGGTAATGGTTTACCATTGTGAAAGAATTCGATTCTTAGATTTGCGTCATGCAGAGGCTCTACTTGACACTCGAAGTGAGCTGTTTGCCCCTCATATACTTCAGTGGTACCCTAAAAAAGTTTTTCGTATTCACTTCCTTCACTTCATTTATTGAGCTTTATATATTTGCCACAATAATAGGCATCAATAATTTATATAAGTTGCTTTTTTATCATTCTCATTATTATTCATACTGTTATTATTATTTACCCTAAGCTCAGAGACAAATCTCGGTGGTGTTGCTGGCGGTTCCTCAATTTCTAATCGTGCAGGATGACCCTGAGACTCTAATTCTCGAATCTTCTCTAAACCATCCGGATGTTGGGTATCCAAAAGAATACTCCGTCGTGCTATGATAAAAAAAGAGATTATAATTATGTATTTTGTTCTTGTGCTTACTTTTTAAATAAAATAAATCTGATTTTACGATCAATCTTGATCCAAAGAGTTATCGATTTGACGTTTCTTGAAATATCATATAATATGGTTAATGATTTTTTAAAGTATAATATTTTTATGTCGTTTGCAAGACACAACTTGTTTGAGTTTGCAAGAATTTATAGATTTCAAAGAAAATCTTCTTTATAAAGGTATTGCACTATTTAAATAGTCTTTTTTTATTCATAAATTATATCGCTGTTTATATGAATGTTGTGTCGAGTTCTTCATCAGTGAAAAATTAGACTTCGGATAGAGTGTATTTTTTGCTGATATAGAACAATTAGCATAAAACCAACATGTAAGAATATATCAAGTAGAATGTATCAATTTAAGTAACATGATATTGTAGATACTTACAACTGACTTTGATAGTGCAAGTATTAACGGCTTCGCCAACTAGGTTGGTTGCTTTACACATGTAAGTACCGGAATCTTCAGGATAGGTATAAAGAATATCAAGAGCGACATAACCAAAATCATGTGTTGTACGGAAGCGATGACCAGTTTTAATCGCAACTCCATTAACAAACCTATGAAATTAAAGAGAATTCAATCAAGGACTTATTCAGCATTGTATTATCATTATATCATTTTGTGTGTGTGTGTGTGTGATATGTATTGAATATTGAGTATACCATTCGATTTTTAAATTCGGATCGTTAATCGGCTCCACACGACATTCTAAATGAGCGTGTTCGCCTTCCTTGAGATGATCCAGATTATTCAACGGTGTCAAAAATACAGGTTTCTGATGAATAACCTCTTTTTCGATTTCTTCTTTAACTTCGACAGTTTCCAGCTCTCGAATTTTTTGTAAACGTTGTGCATCCAACGTATCGAGACATAAGCCTTGTTTTGCTATTTAAATTAAAATAATTAGTAAATCATATATTCATATTTTTAATAATTTTTAATAATTAAAACCATTGTAAAAAAATAAGTTATATAAAATTTCATTCGCACTTGTAAATTTGCAAAGTAAACATATGAAAAATTATCTCGCTTTATCTCGTATTCTTTCGTTTGTTTTGAAAATCCACGAAAAAAGGACATTATTTAATGAATATACGGTGATCATACTAAATATAGTTTATGAGAATATATTATAGTGTAAATATAAAATATTACTTACAATCCACGCTAATCACACAAGTAGTGATCGCTTCGCCTACAGCATTTCTTGCTTTGCACATATAGGTACCAGAATCTTCAGGATAAGCATAGAGAATATCGAGAGCGACGAATCCAAAATCGTAGGTTGTTTTAAATTTATGTCCTTGAGGAATGGGACGTCCATTTCTAAACCATTCGACAACCATTGTCGGATCATTCACAGGAGTTAGTGTAGCTTCGAGATGAGCGTTTTTGCCTTCTGGAAGATGCTCAATATTTTTCAATGGTCGTCCGAAAGTGGGCTTCTCAGCGATGATCGTATCTTCTTCGATCACTCGTTTGTATCTTGAATCATCTTCAAGATATTGTATTTTTTTCAATGCGTTCTCGTGTTGCGTGTCATGAATAATTGATGCTCGAGCTAGAAAGAGATTTGTATTTAAATTAATGCAAAGAAATATAAAGAAGAGAAAACTTAAATTGTCATAGAAGATAAAGAAGAATAAAATATAATGTGTAAATTAAAGTTAACAATTAAAAAAAATGCTGCACATATGCTATATACACAACGAAATCGATTAATCCTATGTTATCATGCAAATGTTCTCATGTATTACTCACACTTCACATCAAGATTAATCGAGCTCTTCGCTGATCCCAATTTATTAGTGGCTTGACAAGCATAAGTGCCCGAATCTTCGGCATATACGGTCAATACATCCAACGATGCGAATCCAAAATCACAAGTAGTTCTGTATCTGTGACCAGTGGATAATGGTTTGCCATTGTGAAACCATTCCACTTTCATGTTAGGATCAGGATAAGGTTCTATGCGACACTCATAATGTGCGCTTTGTCCTTCGACTAAACTGGTAGGTCCGTTCAGTTGTACCGTAAAGGATGGCTTATCTTTTACCACAAACTCCTCCTCCTCGCGACGTTGATATTTTGTAGTATCCTCTAGAGCTTGAAGTTTCGATAAAGCGCCCTCATGTTGTGATTCGAACTGCAACGCTGCCTTGGCTGCATTTTGTAAGAATTTTTAACATAGCGCATTGTACGAATCGTCCAAAGAAATCATACATTGAATGTATTCCATGAAACAACTAAAGTTTTCAGTAGACTCATAGTATATCGAGTAAATACGCAATACTTATTTGTAGATAGTAACAAATAAGTTTAATAATCAAATCAATAAAGTAAGAATAAAATTTTTTTTAAATGTCATATTGACAGTTATGTGGCAAATCGGTATAAAATTTCAAACATCATTTCAGATTAACGATATAAGATTAAAAGTATAATTAAAGTAAATGTTAATAATGTTAATTAATATCGGGATAATCTATCAAATTTATAAAAAATAAGTATTATCGATTATCTTAAAATTAGTTAAAATTAGTAGATTGTGAAACGTAAATACATACCTGAGTTGTGCATTAAATTAACATGATATACTTACATTGAACGAACAATGTTGCTGAAGTAACTGCTTCTCCAAGTTCGTTTGTAGCACGACACGTATAAGTGCCTGAATCTTCGGGATTGACGTATTTCATATTTAAAGCGACATATCCAAAATCGTGCATGGTCGTTACTCGATTTGCTTTTGAAAAGTTAAAAATTGTTAAAAAAATATTTTAAAAATAATTCTGATATACTTTCATGTTATATAAATTATAAATTCACAAAATATATAGGCTTACAGGCTGAAATAGGAACTCCATTACGTAACCATTCTACTCTGAGTTTAGAATCTCCAACTGGAATAACACGTGCTTCGAAGTGCGCTGCTTGATTCTCAGCAACACGAAGATCTTTTATCGGCATCGTAAATACAGGAGCTTGCGTAATAATTTCCTCGATTGTAGCTTTACGTTGATAACGAGACGTGTCCTCCAATGAGCGAAGACGTTGAAGAGTTTCTTCGCTCTGAGTCTCTGTGTAGATTGACTTTTTAGCTATGGATAAAAAATAGTAAAATTAATGCTATTGATACTAGAAGAAATTATTGAATAAACTTTTAAATGACGAATCTTACAGTGAACGATAGCGGTTGCAGAAGTGATAGCTTCACCAATAATATTTTTAGCTCTGCAAGTATATGTCCCAGAATCTTCGGGGTACGCGTACATAATATCAAGAGCAACAAAACCAAAATTGTTTGTTTCAATGAATCTCGAGCCTGCTTTCACTGGTTTATTATTATGGAACCATTCGATTTTCATTGTTGCATCGGATACTGGAATTAATCTACATTCAAAATGTGCTCGCTGGCCCTCTTTTATCTCGACATTATTTAATGAAGTTGTGAAAATAGGCGCCTGAGTGGTAGTTTCTTCAATAACTTCTTGTCTTTGATATTTGGATTTATCCTCAAGATAGTGAATCTGTTCAAGTCCAAGCTCATTTTGCGTGTCCGTTAATATTTGTGCACTCGAGCGACACGTTAAAGTACAGAGTACTTCGTCATTTCCTACCAGATTAACAGCACGACAAGTGTATGTTCCTGAATCTTCGGCAATCAAATCAATTACGTCCAATGCAACGTAACCAAAATCATGAATTGGACGAAAGCGATGTCCTGCAAATTGATTTGTATAAGATTAAATATAATTTTATAGATGCGAACTGAACATTAGAGAAAAGAAAAATGTAGTTAGATAATATATGATTCATTCGCGTATGTTACTATTACAGAAGAAATAATAAATTACCTATCGTTACTGGATGACCATTTTTAAACCACTCGACTTTTAAATTCGGATCCGTTACCGGCTCTAATTTGCACTCGAAATGTGCATGTTGTCCTTCTCGAAGATTTTCTTGGTTTTTTGGTTTTGTAATAAATTTCGGCTTTACAGTGACGACTTCATCCACTAATTCATGCCTTTTGTATTTTGACGCATCCTCCAAGTACTGTATTCTTTCCAATCCTTCGGGATGTTGAGACTCTAGAAGTAAATCTTTCTTGGCGTGCACTCTTACAGAACATGAAGTAATTGCTTCACCGAGCTGATTTCTAGCTTGACAGGTATATACACCAGAATCTTCAGGATAAACGCCGAGAATATCTAGAGCCACATAATCAAATTCGTAAGATGGTCTGAATCGGTGACCAGTTTTGACCGGTCGACCATTAACGAACCAATCGACTTTCATAGTAACATCACCAATTGGTTGAAGGCGACATTCGAGATGGACATTGGTCAATTCTACCGTTTCAATATTGTGCAAAGGTCGAGTGAACTGAGGTGCTTGCATCACCGTGACATCTTCGTGTTGAGTTTTGCGATATCTATACACAAATGAAATAATAAATAAGACAAATAATCATGGAAAGATATATGAATTACAAGGCGATAAATAAAAGCAAACCTTGATGCATCTTCCAACATCTGTATCTGCTCAAGTGATTGTTCATTTTGTGTTTCAGTGACGATGTCAGATCTTCCGATAATTCTGACGCAAGCAGAAGTATGCGCGGTACCCAGATGATTAGTAGCTCTGACTGTATATTCGCCAGAATCGTAAACGGTAGTGTGTACTATATCGAGTGCGACAAATCCGAAATCGTAATAAGTTCTGAATCTAGAACCGACTGTGACCGGACGTCCGTTTTGAAACCATTCAACTCTCATTGTAGGATCACCCATCGGTTCCAAACGACACTCCAAGTGAATATTTTTGCCCTCGCTAACTGGCTTAGGATCACTCAACGGCTGAATAAAAATTGGTTTTGATTTAGAGATCTCTTCGATATGATACTGCGGCTCAATAAATTTGGATTCTTCTAAACGTTGAGTTTTTTCATAAGTTCCACGATGCATACTGCTGGTATCTATGCTGGAACGCGCTAAAACGAAGAATCAACAAAGCTCAATAATTGTTTAGTTCTTTGTTTAGTTCTCTGCAAATTGCTTCAATACTGCATAAATAAAATAGTAAAATCTTACTTTCTATGGTCATGGTGGCAGATAAACGAGCTTCTCCACGAGAATTTTTAGCTACAACGGTGTATGTACCAGCATCTTCAGGACGAACTTGAAGAATATCAATGGAAACATATCCGAAATCGTGATATGTTTGAATTCTATTAGCGGCAGTAATAGGTTTGCCGTTGTGGTACCATTCGATCTTCATACTTAGATCACTTTGAGGTTCAACACGTGCCTCAAAATGCGCCCGTTGACCTTCTACGATCTTATTGGTACCTTTAAGATTACCCAAAAATCGTGGTGCTTGCGTAATCTGCGTTTCTTCTTGAATCTGTCGCGAATATCTACTCGAATCTTCGAGAGACTGAATTTTTTGGAGACCAGTAGGATGTTGGCTGTCATAAATAACATCATTTTTGCTGATCACACTTAATTGAGCGATAGTGTGAGCCTCACCGGCTCTGTTGTAGGCTCGACAAGTATACACGCCAACATCGTGTATCGTTACGTATTTAATGGTCAATGCCACATAACCGAAATTGAAAAAAGTTGTAATCCGAGAACCTAATCCCGAAAATATTCCGTGAATACAAATATATGATATACGTTTCGGTGAAAAGAATTATATATTACTCACTAGCTTCTACAGGTCGTCCATCTTTCAGCCACTCAACACGGAGATCGGCATCATTGATTGGTTCGAGACGGGCTTCAAAATGAGCGAATCCGCCTTCTCGTATGCTGCTTTGATCCTTAATAGGCGATTTAAATTCCGGTGGGCTACTCGGTTCAGGCTGCTCCTGCACATACTTTTGGTGCATCGCCTGTTGATATGCTTCCAATTCCTCGGCAGCCTCTATGTATCTCAGTTGTTCGGGAATACCCAAGTCTGTTGTTACGCTTGTTCGCGCTACACAATAATTAAGACATCAATATTCGAGAATATTGAAAAAAAAATTATTTGAAAATCGTTTGAGAATAATTATCCGTAACAAAACTAAGACTCACCAAAGACACGAAGAGTCGCGGAACTGATGGCCTCTCCTAAGCGGTTCACAGCTCTGACAGTATAAGAACCTGCATCTTCAGCCCGTAGGTGCATTATATTGAGTGAGACGTATCCGAAGTTGAAGATGCTAGTAATTCTTGAGCCTAATAAATAGTTAATATTAATAGTTTTTTCATAATATTTTTTTTTAACTATTAAAATCGTTTTTTTTTTAAATATATTAATACTTACTCGCTGTGATTGGTTTTCCATCCTTGTACCACTCCACTTTCATGGTAGGATCGCTAACAGGTGTCAATTGCGCCTCGAAATGGGCGTTACGACCTTCCTGTAGCTCACCAAGATCCTGGAGCGGGCGGATGAAAACTGGTCGCTGTGAAGAGGTCTCCTCCACGCTCTCCTGTCTTTGATACTTGCTATAATCCTCGAGCTGCTGAATATATTGAAGGCTATCGGGGTGTTGGCTTGCTTGTTCAATCGTGGCACGTGCTGAAAAAAAGAAATAATTTATAATTATATAGAATATAGTTATATTGAGCAAAGGTAATAATTTATCGCAAGAGAAATCTATAAAATATTCTTTACTCACGGGTTACACTGAGGGTGGCTCGAGAATCGGCAATTCCGGTCGAGCTTACAACGCGGCACAAATACTCGCCGCTATCTTGAAGAACGATGCTAATGAGATCGAGTGAAATAAAACCGAAGCGAAAGACGGAAGTCGCCCGGGAACCTATGAAAGATATATGCGCCAATATAAATCGGTTGACTCGATAATACTTTGTTGAATAAAAAAATTAGATGTAAAAGTTTTTTACTCACTTGCGTCGAGTGTTTTGCCGTTGACATACCACTCCACCCTCATAGTGGGGTCGCCCACCGGTTCGATTCTGGCCTCGAAGTGAATTCGTCCACCTTCGATTTGATGAACATCTTTTAATGGTATAATGAAACGTGGCGGGGGATAAATTTTGTCTTCTTCAGAAGGCGGCAAAAAAGGTTTCGCGCGTTCCACATGTCTCAGGTAAATCACTTCGGGGCCAGGCGCTGGTCTGTAAATATTTATTGTTCAGTTTTTTTTATCTCACAAATATTTATTATTGAGTTTATCTCATTAAAAGTCAATAGATTTTTTGTTAAAAAAAATAAAAGTCAATTTTATGAATAGTATAAAGTTCTGACTCTACGTTTTATCTGCGCTTCAATGGCGATATAAAATAAAACATGGAAAGATCAATGTTAATTTGCTAATTTGATAAACACTTAAGAAGTCATCAACTCACTCTGGTTCGATGACTTTCGTTGGTCGGGGTAAATTCAGGCGTCTTGGTTCCGGGGTCGTTCCTTTTGGCGTCTCTACAAAGAGCCGTGCTCGAGTTGCGGTGGAGCCGGCTATATTTTGCGCTGTACACTGGTACCAGGCTGCATCTGAAAATTTGGCGCATGGGATGTCTAAAGTCGAAGCTCCGTTACCATCACTCGATATACGTATTTCGGGACTAGGCATTATCGGTACGCCATCCTGCAAAAATTTTTGGTGTTAGGGAAATTGTGATTATATAAGCAAATAAAAGTCGAATAAATTATTATACTTTTTGCCATGTGATTCGTGGAAGAGGCGTGCCGACTGCACGTGCCATAAAGATCACAGGCTCTCCTTCCTTTACTCCCGTTGTAACAAAACGTTCGACAAATTTCGGTGCAACTACCTGTTCTTTTTCGATAACGCTTAAATTGCATTGACAAGAAGTTTCGCCGGCTTTATTCCGCGCAATGCACGTTACTACGCCAGCGTCAGCGCGATTCACATTCGTGATCATTAATGAATTGTTACCAGATTCATTTACAAGGATTTTATGAGTCATGTCATTGGCGACTTGTTGGCCATTTATATACCAAGTGACTTCAGGATATGGACGGCCAGTTACGCGACAGTCGAATCTGAAATATGTTGTTTGTTAATATCTCATGTTAATATCATAAACATTATTCATCGAAAATTATATTTAAGAACGAAAGAAAAGAAGGAAAGATACTAAAAATAAAACAAATCAAAACGTACCGCGTCATTTTGCCTTCGGTAGCTTCCTTATCTGTGATGGTACGAACGAAATTCGGTGGCAGAACCTTACTAGAATCAACAGATTCATTGATTGAATCTATTTGTTGAGTCTTGATAAATTCCTTTTGATGCGCTTGATACAGAACTTGATCTACTTGATCACTGGATTCAATTGCTAGATAAGCGGAGCTAACGGTACAACCTTGAGGATTCTCAGACAATAATGTATAATGACCACTGTCTTCTGGCAAAGCGACTCGAATTCGTAAAGTAGCCTGCTGATTCGAGTAGCTCGTTTCTAGTCGTTGAGAATCTCGAATTCTCTGACCATTTTTGAACCATGTTAACTACAATAATTTAGCATATACTAAGTTAATAAGCTTATAGGTATTTCATGAACAATTAAATATCTCTTTTAATGATGACGTAGAAATACGCCTTAGAGAAAATAATTATAAAAATAATTTTATATATATAT
>NW_017259349.1:263031-265527 GCF_001594045.1 Atta colombica
ATGTAACTTCAACTTACTCTTGGTTTCGGATTGCCAGTTATCTTTGCGGTAAAGACAGCATCCGATCCTTCAACGATCTTCGAGTTTCTCGGTTTCTGAGTAATTTGTGGAGGTGCGATCGGACCCAGATTACGATCAACTATCGTAGAAATTTGCAAGTCAGATTCATTCGCAAAACGGCGAGTAATTGATTCACGGAACTCCAATTCGCGCAACAATCTGTATTCAAAAGTATCAACCTGCACATTTAAAAAGTAAGT
This sequence comes from Atta colombica, assembly GCF_001594045.1. NCBI lineage: Eukaryota > Metazoa > Arthropoda > Insecta > Hymenoptera > Formicidae > Atta > Atta colombica. The sequence continues at coordinate 263,292 of NW_017259349.1, forward strand.
AATATTACTTTAAGCGTTTTTGTATTGTTATTTTATCAAAACAGCACATATCAAGTGTTTAGCTGTAATACCTTAAAATCTTCAATGCTTGTAGTTGTGCCATTAACGTAACTTCGTTTATCGGTTGTTTGTTGATAACTGCGTTGTTGAAAGATTTGACTTCCACTTTGCATTTTCTGATCGCTAGTCTGAAAACTTTGCGAAAATTCTTTCTTGTAACTATCTGTTAACTGTTGCGCTGGAGGACCAAATCCCTCTGGCTGTATGTAAACTGAGCAAATAGCTTCGCCTAAAAAGTGAAGGAAACGTGTAATATGCTTTTTCTATTTGTTTTGTTTTCTAACATTGATTCCAACAGAAGAACAGAATGTTTAAAGAATATGTATTCTAAGTGGAAATCATAAAAAAAGAATCTCTACCATATTGATTCTTTGCACTGCATGTGTACTCGCCCTCATCCCCCGGACCGATCTGATTAATTTGAAGTGTGACAATTCCAGAATTTTCATTATAAGACATTCGGATCTTTCGTGATTCTAACAATGGTATCCCTTTGTGTGTCCAAGAAACTGATGGTCTCGGATTACCTCGAACACAACCTTCAAAAATCGCGTTACCACCTTGCGCGAATCTCGCATTTTTGAAGATTCGCTCGAAAATCGGTGGTGAAGGATCCCCGGGTTTACCCGTAAATCTGTAAATAATTTAATGAAATTATATTAAAAATATTATTGAATACTATAATTGATGAATGTTGTAATACTTACACTGGTACCGTTGGCGTTGTTTGCATAACGACCTCTCCTTGAACTGTAGAAATAAAAGAAATAAATGAAAATTAATTTCTTTCTATATGTATAATTAGAATGTAAATAATATTAAACATGAAAATTAATCTATTTTATCAGGAATTAAATTCAATTCCCCCTCCCCAATGGAAGGATTATAACTTCTATATATTTTCGCAATGGTTCGTTCTCAGGCTAACGAGTAAATTGATTTAAATTACGATGCGTCCCGATATAGACATAATTTGATGAAAAAATGCGGCATCGTCATCGCGCGTAACGGCGACAAGAAAATAACAGCTTGTGAACGGTTCGTTTCCTCGATTCGTTCTACCCTAATTGGAAAGTACGACAGAAGTTATACGAGGAAGAAAGATGTGCACACATAGTGATTTAAATGTGATCATGTATAGTTTTGCTCGAACAATAAACGAATAAGTTTTAGAAGATAATCAGTAGCTGAATAAAATTTACATGATGACAGAAAATATAAAAGGATAAATTTAAATATTATAACATAAAAAGATAAGGATATTAATTGAAATTTTTATAATGTTTACAAATATTTCTATAGGTTATCTTCTTCATTTCAGAAATAAGATTTAATAATTTAGTTTAATAATTCAATTCTATGTGCAAAAGACAAAGACTAGATTGATTGTTTTGTACATATAAAATATTACATTTATATTTTCCACATATTTAAATATGAAATTTGGTATGTATAGACAGACTTTCCTTAATTAATTTATTAAGTCTATGGATTAATTGTCTAATTACAAAATTAATCATTTCTCTTATTGTATGTGATATCGCGACATTTAGCATCATTTATTTCACGATTTGCGAGTTACGGAGAAGACGAAAGACGTAACATGCTGCTACAAGCACAGGATTGTATTTTTGCATTTGGATAGGGATCACGTTACCATGAGCCATTTTAGGCACAACTATCTTTGCTCAGCGCTGCGCACCGCGACGAGTCGCGACGCGATGCGTCTACGCCGTCCATGGACCAATCGCATTTTCCGTTACGCAAAAGCAGTCACTGACCAAAATAAAACTGGGTCCAACATTTCTTTTTGTCTTATATCTGCGAACGTTTGTGTAAGATTTATATATTTTATATCCGTATATTGAATTTTTTAATTTAAATTATCATCTTACTTCTCTTTTTCTTATTCTTTCCTTTTTTAACTTATTTTTTACTATTCTCTCCTCATCGCTCTTTTTGATCGATAACCGAGCTTAACTGATGTTAAAACTAGAATCAGCTGTTTCTAAAGTTCTATTTAAGTTTTATTAAATTTATAGTAAATATTAGAAAACAATTAGCTGACTTTTACAAAAGTTTTGCATAATAAAATAAATACATTTATAAAAAACAAATTATTGCATAATATGCTTTATTGCATTCATTTTAACATTTATAGTTACATGTATATATA
>NW_017259349.1:265602-269557 GCF_001594045.1 Atta colombica
AATATTTACAAATATTGTTATATAAAATATAATTATTGCTTAAAATTTTTAAGCAATAATTATATTTTATATAATGATATATTATTTGCAAAAATTTCGAAAGAGATTTTTTTCAATATTAAATATTAATTCCTTCTTTGCGTTCGTGAAAGACGCTACTAGCATAACGGAGTAGCTTACTGTATTTCATTGTCTTTTAGTTTTACGCCTGTAATATAATCCAACACGTTTCGATGCACATCGATGTAAGTAAGATTTATATATCTGTCAGTGTTATTTGGCAGCTATAGCATTCTCTATAATACGTATTCTTCAATTCTTCAACATATAACGCAGTTGGCAAACGCACTTCAGTGAAGCTATTTTAGATAACAGAAATTAAAATACAATTTTATATATTAAAAAATTTATTTATGAAATAAAATATTAAATGTACAATACAGAATATTTTAAATGCATATGTCAAATCTTCAGATTTCTAGAAGAGTTTCCAGAATTAAAGTTTTTTATGAAATCATTTGTATTGTTTTCGTAAAAAGCTAAAATATTACTATTAATTATTATAAAAAAAACAAACATTTAAAAAATATTAGGTAAATATAATTCTTCTATTTTATTTTTTGGATATAGATAATAATTAAATATTACAACAAATAACTTATATCTTGTTTTTTTGAAATTTAATATTGTGTCTAGTTTTCATAAAACTTTACAATAAATTAAATAGACACAAGTAAATATTTTTAAAGTAAATTTGAAACTAAATTTGGATCAGTTTTCCCAATATCACGTTTATTAGAACATTTAATATAACACGTTCTAAAATACAGATCATTTTTTTATTATTTTAAGGAAATTATTTCAAATTAACTTTTATTTTATAATTTGTTTTATTTTATTTTATTTTATTTTACAAAAGCAAATAACATTTTTTTATTTCTAAGAGGAAAGAACTCTTAAAACAAAGATGAAATTATATAATATTAATGGATTTTATCTTGATATAAATAATTAAATTGCAAACATAAGTGACATTTCTTTTCAAATAAATAAATTAAGTGTGGTGTATAATAAGATTAGCCTTGGCGATATATTGAATATAAAAACTCTTTAAATATAAAAATTCTTTGTCTTTGAACAACTTTCTACTCGTTAAATTGAAATTTTCAAAGTAAATTATTAATAAAAGAAAATTTTAAAAAATTATCAAAAATTTATTAATAAAAGAAAGCATTTTTTATCTTGATACGATACTTAATATTTTTCCAATAGCACACGTGAAAGAATTTTTGAAACGGTCATGTCTAAAGTGTGAAGAACTATCTTTAGAGCTCTCGCACGGACGGTGCTCCTTGCACAGAAATAGAACACATATTCGTTGACGGGATATCCACCAGAAGAGATATATTAAAACTAGATTGAATTTATTTTCGCGTCTCTTTTGGTATAAAAAAAATTAAAAAAAGTAAATATCGTGAAAATATGTACCGCTAATTACAAGAACTCGCAATATGTATCTAGAGCAATTAAATTGTGAAATGTAATTGTATAAATTGTAAATTTTATAAATTGTAACTTATAAAATGTAACTTTATAAATTTATTAATATGCAATAAATCTTGAATTTGTCAAGATAAATTTTTTCTGTACTTCTTGTTTAAATTCTTCATATTCAATAAGTTGTTGCTCAAGAATATCATTTCGTGATTTTTCAATTATCACTGACCTCTCTGCTGACTGGTGATCTGTTGTCGTGTGACTTGTCTTTCTGTTCGTTGCTGAATATACTGTTGTTGTTGTTGTTGTTCTTGCACGATAGCTTGTTGCTGCTGTTGTTGTGTCTGCGATTCTTGAAATTGTTGTCGCTTCATCTTGGATCAATAATCGTGAGTCGGCTGGCAAAATTGTGGCCAACTATATGATTTAGTAGTAAACTGTTAATTAATCTGAGGAATATCTGAAAAGATCTCCTTTCTTCTCTCTCAATGTTTGGTCACCTGAGATTTAACAAACAAACTCTTGATGCACAACGACGAATTTGAAGCAAATCACTCGCACTTATCTCGCTTTACTCTGCAAAACGCGCAGTTTTGCTCGTAACCGCGGCTCAGTTCAATCAGTCGGCAGAATCAAGTCATCGTCAAAAGTCTTGTCCCCGTGATTCTTTAAACCAAGACGTCGGTCGAATGCGAATTGGACGGGTTACGACTTGACGCTCGGCTAAAGCATAAGAAGATGGTGAGGGTGTCGCATGATGACGCCTCCAGGGTGGGGACGTTTGAACGCTCCGACGTTCAATACGTGTGGAAGTTGCTTAAGAAAAACAAGACGAATAGAGGGTGTATACGAATCAATTCGACATATTCAAAAAGATTCAACAATTTTTTATGTTTTATGATGTACAGAAATGAAAACGAAAGAGGAAAGAAAAGAATTATTCAATATGTAAATATCATATGACATGTGATAAATACATTTATCACATATCATTTTATCATTTTATCATTTTACCAGATTTTTTTTGCTTTTTAATTTTTATTTCACAAATTATATAAGCTGTTGTTTATTTTTCTGATATTCTAAACCGCTGATTAATATTGAAGAAAGGATGCTTTACATTAGAAAAATATAAAATATAGAAAGCAAAAATTTGCTCGCTTTTTATTGGTGATTACTTTATACATTTTATCGAATAGAGCAGTAAAACAGTAGTAAAGTCTCACGCAGCGTTCTTACGCTCTCTGACGGCTACCCACGCATTTCCACATTATTTCCTTCACATCTCTTTCGTTGTTCCTTTCTGTAAAATGAAATATTTTAGATTCTTAAATTTGAATGCACAATAAGAGCATTCTTTTTTCTTTTCCTTTTTTGCGCTTCTTCATTTCTTTGCGTTTCTTTGTCAAATACAATATGTACAAATTTTAAAATTCTTTTTCTTCTTCTTAGTATTATTACTTTTTTTTATTTATGATGTACATATTGTATGTATGTTCAAGATTTACGCAATCTCATCGTTCTCTCTCTCTCTCTCTCTCTAGTTTTCGTCTCAGTTTATTCAATATGTTTATTCTTTCTTTCTTGATGGAATTTGGCGGTAGAAATCATTCTCGTTGTATGTACGTAGCCTCAGCCAAGTTTAGCCACACGATTAGGTCCTGATTGCGACTCTGCAAGAGCACATTGCCTGCGCACTGCGCTTGTAAATTCTAGTGTCGCTACACACCATATTCTAAAAACATATGCACGTACATCAATCAACAATGTGGGAAATCTTCTCGTAACGAATTGTCTTTGAGATTTTTAATATTGTAGGAAATTTTGAAAAAATTTTGTTTACCTTAAAGATTTCGTAGATATTTTATACACTTGGATACAAACTACAAATAATTGTAGTCTTCTATTTATAAGCAATGAGCAATAATTCCATCTAATTATTAACGTTTCATCGATGAATCGAAGCGAAACACGCACCGATTGTAATATTTGTATATTTGTACTGTGCGATACTCTCGTGTAATTTATACGCATTAACGATACGTATCTTTAAAGTATAATATATACTTTATATCGCAATCAATGTGCATCAGTTTTCTGAACGTTTTACGTATTTATTGTTAGTATTAATAAAAAATAAACATTAATGGTTAAAATATACATAGAAAGGAAGTAAGTACCATCCCGCACTTTCGCGCCAAGAAGATCAGTATAATCTTGAAAAAGATGGCGGGTCACGCGTGAATCATCGCGTTTCGTCCAAAGTGCCGCATAGCGACACATCTATTTTGAGATTTTGTGAAATAATCTCGATCGACATGATGAGAGAATCTTAGCATTATGATTTTATGATTCATGTACCGAATTCGTACGTAACGTATCACGTATTGCTAAGAGTCACGAACATATACACACACACACACACACACACACACACACACACACACACACACACACA
>NW_017259349.1:269760-270608 GCF_001594045.1 Atta colombica
ATATATATATAATATATATATTATTCAAATGTTATTATTATATTCTATTTTAGGCGACAATAAATAGTCATTGTTAAGAAATGGCGATAAAACTGAAAGACTTGCATAGACTTGTTATGAAATTCCTTTAAGTTGAAATAATCTAAATCTACTTTGTTTCGTAAAACCGATAGTATAGTTTTTCATCCATGAATATATTTGCATCATATTTATAATTTTACATGTAAAATTATATTATCAGATATTATTTTATCAATCAAATCCTTTCAGATATTAAGTACTTACCGTTGTTTTCATCATGCATTTTATGAATATAATGAAAATTTGATATTCATTAAATATGAACCATCGATGTTAATTCCGTTCTTCGTGCAGATAATATTTAATTCATACCTGATATAATCTGTTATGTGTATTGTATGAAAATCTTTTTCCGCGTTTTTGCAATTGTTTCCTTCTACGACATTGTCATATAATTTTATGAGTTTAATAATAAAACTTGATAAATTACATTAAATGATCAATGTAACTATATCTGCAGTCAATCCGAAAATATAAAAGATTCATATGGTTGTTCATAATTTATCAAAGTAGATTTAATATATTTGTTTTGCGATAAGAATCTTTTAAAGTTTACGTATTTTGACAAATTCTGCGAAAATTCATTCGGACATGTATTTTTTGTGATCATGATAAATATCGCATATTGGTGCAATATGTGGTACTTACTAAGAATTAAATACTATATTTGAAAAATTTCATAATAATTTAAATTCTTATTATTTGCCCGAATCATGCGGAGAAAATGGATTAACACTCTTTCCATATATTATATATATATATATATA
>NW_017259349.1:270708-273233 GCF_001594045.1 Atta colombica
ACATTCCACAAGATTATTTTATCATCTATTTTCATACTAGATCATCTCTGTTCTTTATTAAGAAATAAATTGAATTTTATAATATCAAGATGTTGTTTATGTGCGAGTTGATATAATCTTTTAATCGCTAGTTATAAGAAATCTTTTTTTTTAATTATAAATGTGTCTAAAGTAATTTTTAAAAGTATTATCTACAATATAAAATTATAATTAGCATATATTAATACATTAGTATATATAGTTCAAATTTTTTAAAGAATATTTAAATTTAATCGAAAAATATTGATATGTATTTAATAACTTGTTATTAAGAATTTATTATACAGGGTGGACCATCTAGTGTTTGGAATTTCAACTACCAGTTTTGAGTTTGAAAGGCGTAATAACATTTATGACGTATCAGAAATTTAGTTTTTTGTTTGACATTTACGAAATGGGTCGCTATACGCTTGAACAAAATTGAGAAATATTAAAAACTTACTTCCAAAATGGTAAGTCTTCAACCCAAACTGTAAGAAATTTACGTGGAAAATTTGGTAGAAAAGAAATGCCTTCAACGCAGTTTGTGGATCAATTTGTGAAGCGAATTCGACAAACTGGATCCTTATTGGATAAAGCAACTCGTTCACGTCCAGTAAGGTCAACCAAAAACATTGCTGCTGTTGCTCAGAGTGTGCTTGAACAACTATCAACATCAACTCGCCATCGTTCTCAAAACTTGAACATTTCATGCACTTCTTTGAGAAGAATTTTGAATAAAGGCCTCGGTATGAAGCCGTACAAAGTTCAATTAGTGCAAGAATTGAAGCCGTATGACCATCCGATGCGTTTTCGGTTCGTCCAATGGGCTGAACAACGCTTGGTTGAAGATGAGCATTTTTACCGAAAAATCATCTTTTCTGACGAAGCTCATTTTCACCTCGGTAGCTCTATGTGAACAAGCAGAATTGTCGTATTTGGGAGTCAGAGAATCCGCACGTTGTCATGGAGAAGCCGATGCATTCACAACGAGTGACTGTTTGATGTGGTTTTTGGTCCGGCGGCAACATTGGGTCATTTTTCTTCGAAAATGAGCAAGAAGCTGACGTCACTGTCAATGGCGAGCGTTACCGCACCATGCTAAACGAATTCTTGCTTCCCAAATTTGAAGAGGAGGACACAGACGACATTTGGTTTCAACAGGACGGCGCACCTTGCCACACAACCAACGCTACAATCTTTTGCGCACTGTCTTCGAAAATTGCATAATCAGTCGAAATGCTGATGTTAATTGGCCGCCTCGCAGCTGCGATTTGACTCCGCTGGACTATTTTTTATGGGGAACCGTCAAGGATGAGAGTTACGCTAACCAGTCAGAAACGATTCAAGAATTAAAACATGAAATCAAAGTTGCCATCGATGAAATACGCGCTCATACAGTGGAAAATGTACTGAAAAATTGGATTGATAGAATGGGATATTGTGCAGCTAGCCGTGGAAGTCATTTGAATGAAATTGTATTTCATGTTTAATGGCAATGTACTACCTTTCCAATAAAGCTATAAACTTTGAAAAAATATTCATGCGTTTCTTTTTTAGAATCAAATTAAATTCCAAATTTTAAATGGCCTTGTACTTGTCTAACTATCTTTATTGTAAACGATGCTACAGAATATTTAGAATATTTCTTGCAAAAAATAAGAAAATTTGTTTTTACAATTTCTATAATAAATATTGCAATTTATTTAAAATTAAATTTTTATCAGATTTTTGCTATTTGTGAAAGATTACACTAGTTTACCGTAAAAAATGATTTTGAATCGAACTAGATGTTTTTTTACAGATTTTTGTACGCTGAAAATCAATCAAAATCATGATGCTGCAAATCAAAAAGTTCCAGCATATCAGATTTTTAAAGATAATTGTAATTTAGTGTCCAAAAAGTAGACTAGAAACGTTACCTTGAAAAAAAATAATGCTTTACCATTAGTTACTTTTTGTTAAAAATAACTCGTTTCTAACTCGTTATAGGATTAATTAGAAGTACATTTCTAAGAACACGAAAGTGAAACATCTTTTACCGCCAATAATATCGAAATATGATCGAATCCGACCCATCCAGTAAAAATTAAAGTAACGATAAAAGTAAAGACTGAATTGTTATTGTTACTACAAAAATATAATGATCATTCTCGAAAAAATAACGGCGTTATCAGTAACGCACTTACTTTCCAACTCTGCCAAAAAGTGATATTGTTTTGTAAGAAAAGTTAATGTTATCTTGAAATTTAAAGTCATAAATGTATTATTCACTCTCTATAAAACTTTCTTTTATTTTAATATCATATTTTTTTAGCTATAAAAAATTTAAATGCAAGGTTTCTCTAAGATAACAAATTTTCTACAATGATGAAGATCTTTTATCTGAAATATATTTTTTTGAATACATTTTTTTCGAGATATTTAAGATAGGCAATTAAAATGAGACACTTCTTGTGTGTGTGTATATATATATATATATATATATATATATATATATATATATA
>NW_017259349.1:273333-276326 GCF_001594045.1 Atta colombica
ATATATATATATATGCATGTACATATACATTAACGGAATATATAAATTACACTGTGTATTGATAAGCACTTTATAAGTATGATTTAATTCATCTTCATACGCGGAAAATTTGCTATCTTAGAAAACTTTGTATTTATATCTCTTTATTTATAACATAGCTAAATAGTAAAATATCGACATAAAAGAAATACATTAGGTATGTAGAGGATATACATGACTTTTCAGATCAGAATTTCATAATGTTAATCTTTTTTACGAAAAAATATCAAATGTCACAAAAAATCTATTTTTTGTACATTAAATGTCAATTATTTTGGAAACCTGATGTGAAATTTAATTGTTTTTGTCATCCAAAAATCTATAGAAAGCTTGTATTCTTTCTTCAAAATAATTGAAAAAAACATTTGTTTGTAAACTAATGTTATTTACAGAAAAACGATATACAGTAATATAACATTTATACACATTTATGACATTCTAACACTTTATTTTATAAATAATTATGTTACCTTATATTTCCGTTCATTAATGCTGATGCTTTATAATATCTTATAAACTAAAAAAAAGGCAATTATAGAGGCAGAATAAAAAAGGAAAATGATATAGGCAAGAATGTGAAATAATTTATTAAACCGTTTACCCAAGTTTAGATTGTAGAGAAAGCATATATTTATTTACATAATATATAAATATTATTGTCAATTCCTGAAGAGCAAGATTAATAAATAAAAGTTAACCCCTTGCGATGAGAAAATATATTAAAATACGTACTTTTAAATTATCTTTGATCATTTATTAAATATTGAATAACAATCATTTACGTGATTTATAAAACGTTGATGCGTTTCATGAAATTTTTCAAAAAATACTATTTTTTATGACTGTATTTTTTGAATTACACATACTAAATATAAATTATTTCTTCTGTGAACGCAAGGAGCTAATAAAATAGCGATTTGTAGCATAGCCCCGTACATGCCTCGTAATAGATATCCCATACTCCGTTTAGATATAAAATATTAACTTCTTGTACTTTAAGCAAAAACAATTAACATAAAAATTTGTAAAAATTATAAAATAAAAAATCACATCTAGAACGATCGGAACGCTCTTATTTTATTTATTTACTATTTAATAATAAATAACTTTCTCTTATCGTATTTTTAAATAATCTGATAGCGATAATTCCAACAACATTATATATATGCACATAATATATATAAATAGAATAATTTTAAAATGATATTAATCTTTGTATTAAAACAATAAGTTGCACTTATTTCCTATTTTGTCAAATGTTATTTTTAATCATTATTTTTTGTAAAATTAATTCTGACAACAAATCTTATAATTCTAATCTGTAACAAGAAAGATCTTGACAAGAAATAATTAACATAAAGAAAAATTAAAAATATAATACAATATTTTAATAACAAGTCACAATATACTTGAAACAAGTAATACATAAACAAATAAAGTAAACAAGAAAAACTTTTCTTAACTTGTTCATGATATTATTAAAATATTTTATATACTATTTAATGAGGCAATTTTTGCATTTTTATTTCTTTCATTATTTATTAATTAATTATTGACTAATTTGATTTGACTAGCTTTCACCAAAATACAATATTAATTCAAATATTTGAATAAAATGCCATAAAATGAAATTGCATCATTGAAACAAAGCTAATTCATTTTTGTCTTATTATATTTTAGCATATTATATTAGTAGCACCATATATATTTATTTATTTATATTAATATAAAATTTATATTAATATAAAAATTTTCGTTTATTCCTAATAAAAAGCAAGATACGTAGGAAAAGCAGTGAAATCGAATTATTCGCTTATCTTCATTAAAAAATTTGAATTTTTTCTCGCATAAGGAATATAAGTATCGGAATATATGTATCGAGCATTATTTATCATTATTTCCTTCACCATATTAGTTTGTGACCTGGTTAAGTAATAATATACAATATGAAAATCGATATCAGCAAACCGAAATTAAACCGAGAATTAAATGTTCCACCACCTTTGTATTTATTCCATTCGATTGTTGATTCCTTTCTTCATCAGATTTTTTACGAAATAGGGGCATATATAGAACGTCTATTACCTGGAACTTCCAAGTTGGCAGAAGTTATGGTGGAACCTAAACTATTCGTTGCCGTACATGCATAAGTCCCGGCATCCTCTACATAAGAAAAATACATAATTATCTGATAGAGAATTATTATTTTCTTCTTTATACTTGAATATAATTATTTATTTGCTTAAAATTATTTGAATTTCATTCAAATAATTCTAAGTAAATAATTTTGTAAAAATATGTGCAAAAATAAATTAATACAATTAAAAGATTACATACAAGCATAAAATATTGTATATATACACTTGTACCGTACCAGGTAAAGCTCTCATTATGGTAAGACGACAAATGCCGTTTCTGTATTGAATTTCGTGACTCTTAGAATTTTCTACGATTCTATTATTTTTTGACCATAGAATATTGGGTTGTGGTTCTGCTTGAACAATACATTCGAATCTAGCTGGTTGTCCGCTTATTACCGCAATACCTTTCAGTGGCTGTAATAATGATCAACATTTCTTTGTAACATGATTTTTGATTAGAATTATTTTAAAATTAATAAAAAGCCTTTAACATTAATGTTATTAATTTAATTATATTACCGTAATGAATATAGGAGCTTTCTTCGGTAAAACTTCGATATAAGGTTGAATTATTTCTGTAATCGATGATACGCCGTTGTTAAGCGGCCAAGGTGAACCTATATAATTTTTTTTATAAAAACTTAATGGAAAAATAATATTAATATTTACTCACAGTATGTAGTAATAAAAGAATATGACGTGGCAAAGTGATTAATGCGTAATTTAGTATAATAGTACAATAGCAAGTGACAAATTGTTAGAATCTAAAACCTAAATAAATAATATATATATGTATATATATATATTATTTAT
>NW_017259349.1:276426-279421 GCF_001594045.1 Atta colombica
AATTATTATTATTGATTATTATTTATTTCCTAAATTATATTTTATGATGTTGTAAATTCGTTAGAGAAATCTCGAGAAAAATCCGAGAAAAATCCGCAAAAAGCAACAAAGCAGGTTTAATGCAAATTACAATAGAAACTGTAACTATTCAAAAGTATAATAAGAGATTATTTAATAAGAATTTCATTACAATAATATTATTACAATAATATAACGATTGAAGCAAAGCAAGAAAAAATTGAATAACGTTCAACACATGTTCTCGACGGCAGGTATGTACCTGCAGAATCCACATTACTAGGTGGTCCAGTGGCGCTACTCTGTCTTGGAGAGAGGCTTGGCAGACTTGGACTAAGAGAAAGCGGACTGGGCGTTGTATGATCCCATCTTGATGATGATACAGAACTAGGTATGACGAGATTTGAAAGCGCCATCGAATTTTCTATACTAGCTCCCTTCGATTGTTTTTTATTGAGATTTTTCAAATCTTCAGCTTCAGAAAAGTCGCTTTCTGATGTTGGCTCCCATTTAACAGTCTTTGAGTTTTCGAATTTATTTTCTATCTTGTTTTGACGGTTCAAAAATGTGCCCTTTTTCATAAAACCATTTGTTTTCTTTTCAGTAAACTCATGGATTATAGGCACTTCTATGTCACTGGAACGTCTTTGTTCTTGAATCTTCTTCTTGCTGCTTTCAACCGTCTTTTTACCTTCGCCGGGTAAAATGATACCAAATTCGTAGCCAAAATCGTACTTGAAATATACGAGTCCAGTATCCGGATCAATTTGTTTTGTTCCTGTTTGCGTCAATGAACATTACACGCTTGTATTACGCTAATATACTTTATTTATGGACTTCTTTTCATAAATGTACACGATATATTTTATATTTTACAATAGTGAGATTGTAACTTACGAGTATGTAAATGTGTATATATGTGTTATATTTTTATATCAATTATATATAATATATGTTCAATACACATACAAATTACACAAGTCACAATTACAATGAGTCAAATATATCTTTTTAATTAGAAATTAAGAAAAAGTAATATTATTAGTATTACCATGTTCAGAGACTCGCGATTCTTCTCTATAAGTTCTTGGCTCATCACTATCAGTTATTTTGGAGTCATTAGTATGCTTCAAAATCGATTTACCCTGTTTCAAATCTGATTGGATATCACTTACAAATTTTTCGGTTTTTGATTTGAAGCTGCTCGTCATATCATTCATGTGACATGACGCAATGTCTGCGAAGATTTCAGAACTTTATATTTTATACAAAACAAGAAAGAATTTATTTACCTACTTTTCAAATAAAAAGAAAATAAACATTATTTATGCACAAGCATTTATTTCTATAAGTGTAAAACAAGAATAAAGAAATTAATTAGAGAATCAAATAAAGAATGACCGACAAAGATGTAAAGCGATATAGTTGTGAACGTAATTACTAATTTGTCTATTACTGTCTATCATTTTGTTTCGCAAAAAAAAATACGTCTATACATCTATAACATAATGTAAAAATGTTATGTAACATTGATATTGCTCTTACGACTTGCTGCTTTTTTTACGTTGCTTTTCGAGATAAATCCATATTCAGGCGGTGTACCAGGCTGTAAAACATTATCAATCTTTTCGGAAGTTGTATATTGCTGATATTTTTGGAAATTAATCTTTTTATCTATATCTCCTCTATGGATCTGTGTCAGCGACGAAAAACTAGTGTCCAACTCCATCGGTGATACATTATATGTCGATGCACTCGAAGATCTTGGACTCCTTCCTGTGGGTGGTTGAACTTTTCGATAATATGGATCCTCCGTGTCCCTATCTGCTGGAGCCCATTTGGGTCGAATTCTGCTTGAATCTACATCGCTCTCGTAATCAGATTCTCGAAATTGTCCTTGTACGAATTTTTTCGGTTTAGGCACATAATAATTAGCTCTTTGCTGTTCCTGGACAGTTGTGGCATTTGTGTCGCCAAACTTTATGACGCGGCTTGTTTGCTCAACAGTAACAACCCTTCTAGAATTCTCTGTTGATTCATCCATCCTTACGGTTTTCTTTGTCTCTGTACCCATCGCATTGGTAAATGGCATGCTTGTATGTGCTTCATAAAAGTGTTGTTGTGGCTGAGGTGGTGCATATGCGATTTCTGGTGGAGAGCCGGGTAGGAGAACCGTTTTCGATTTTGTTGGTACGATTACTGTATGTTGTTTGTGAGACGAACTTGATTCCATTGGTTTTCCTATATGAAAAGTTTGTCCGTATGATCTTCTTCAAACCTTTTCTGACCGCTCGAGAAAAGAGCATAGTAACAAAGGAAGATAGAGTAGTAGCGGCCGGTTTCACACGTCGAACAGATCTTATTAAAGCCAGAAAATAAAATTTAATGAATTTCGGTCTTGATATATTTTCCATGTTATTTTCATAAATTAAATATTGATGATATGTCGGACTTTTCTCGATCTTGAAACGATGATGAAACCGGTTATAACTAGATAGTGGCATGCTCCATGAGAAATAAATTAATTTATGCAAAAATAAGCTGTGGCGATTATAAAAGAGACAAAACTTAATAATCATTTCTAACTGAAAGAAATAGCATGCAAGATAAGCTAGATAAGAAAACTTGTTTGGATGAACAAACTATGTTTGAATGAAGCAAAAAAAACTATACATTATTAGTTGAAAAATAAAAACGAAATTAAACATTTGTTTGTTAAGGATTTAGCTTCTATTATTTTCTACATAAAATTATGATGTAATTCGGATTATAAAGTAGTGGTCTAATTGTAACTATAAAACAGTGGTCATATGTTATATATATTTGTTACTATATTGTCAAAAATATGTTGTCTTTCATATCGTTTTCTTTCTCACTTCTTATCACTTATATTTATAACAGAATGATTTGTATTGTAATATGTTATATTCTAACATAAATAAATATATATCTATATATAATTATTTATGTTAATATA
>NW_017259349.1:279521-285965 GCF_001594045.1 Atta colombica
TATATGTTGATTAATAAAGTACTTCAATTTAAATGTTAATTTTAGTAATACCTGAATCGGCAACATTAAATTTCGTGGAGCTAACTGTATGGCATGACAATATTCTACCATCATCACTCTCGTAGTCGCTCTCGCGGAAGTCACCCTTCACTAATTTCGAAGGACTCGGAGAAATCGACAGAATTTTTTCTGCTGGTATCAATTTTCTATGTAATTGATTTAGGGAATATCCCGTTTCCTGCAAATAACATTTTTTTAAGACTTCTGATTTAATGCACTTATACATAGCGCTACAAAAAGCACAAAAGGCATACACACATTTATTAATATTATACAATCTGACAGTTAAATCTACGAAATATTTCATGATATTTATTAATTATTGATTTCCTAAGCAAGCAAAAAATAACATTTGAAATGGCACACGGACACGCATCAAATCTCGAACCTTCATGGATTCGAATCTGCGCAGATTACTGCTGTCAGTTGCTAATTCGTAGCTCTTTTCCAACGAGCTACGTTGTTGAACAGCTTTGGATGTCGCTTGTGCACTACAAATAGATGGCAAAACAAAGGAAGATTCGTCTTTTTGCAAATGATCAGTTTCGTAATTATGACTTTCAAAGGATTTCGTTCTATTCTCAGTAGTTCGGCTCTCAGTGTGAACTATTGTTGAAAGTCCGTTGTGTTTTCCAAGAAATTTTTGCGTAGTCACAGATGAAGTCTTCTGTTGAAATGGTTCATCAGTATCTGCCATATAACCACTTTCTTGCTGAAAAACTTTTGTTTTAAACTTTGGTGATTCCGGTTTTTTGACAGAAGATTTTTGCACCAAACTCTTTGTATTTGGCTGTACATAAATTGGTGGAGAACCAGGTTTCAGAGGTATTAAGTTTTGCTGTTGTTGTTGCTTGACTTCTCTTTCATGTCGTTTAAATATTATTTTTCTTGCTGCCTTTTCGGAAGGTTCTATGGTAACGAGTGATGATGGTCCTGTAAATTGTGCAGGAGTCTCAAATTTTGAAGGTGGAAGTGGCTCAGGTTCAGTAGATCTTGGCCTCGTCGACTGTTTCGGAACAGGTGCTTTAACTCTTCGATAATGTGGTTCTTCGTTGTCACTCTCGTAAGGTCTCCATTTTGCTTTTGGACGACTATCAAAATCGGACTCGTAATCACTTTCATGACTAAAGGAACCCTTAACAAATTTTGACGGAAGTGGTGTCGAGAATTTGACAGGTTTTTTGGCTGGAACAGACGGTGGTGTAATGCGTACATCTTTTGGTGGAAGTATGGGTGGTTCCTCTACTCTTTCTTCTACTGTCGTGGTATGCTCCAATCTAGTTTTTTCTTTTGCAAAAGATGATGATATATATCCAATTTCCGGAGGAGATCCTGGCTTGATAGCGATAGAGTCTATTTCTGTCTCCATAAGACGATGTGATGTCGGAAATGATTTCGTAGTTGGTTCGACTCTCTTTACCAAACTAGGTGCTTTCAACTCTTTGTCTTCTGTCCAACGTTTTGAGCTAAAATCTTCAGATTTCTGTGTCGTTTCAGATTTTTTCATGTTACATTCAGTAATATACTTTTCAAACAGAGCTTTCTCTTGCACAGTATTTACGGTATGATCGACTTTAATTGTCTCGGCATTATAAATTATCGGACCTAATTTCGTAGGCGGAGATGCTTCTATTATTTCAGTGAACTCTTCTTTAGTACACCATGACTGTTTCTCTACATTGGCACATGATTCCGTATTAATTTTCTTTATTATGCCTTGCGGTATTTCCTCAATTTTCTGCTGAAATTCTTTCGAAGAGCTTCTGTATTCTTCAATAGGAACATTCCATTCGTATTTTTGAATAGGTTTAGTTTGTGGTGGCCATGATTTTCTATTTGATTCTACACATTTTTTCGCCCAAGATTTTTCCATTGCCAATGCATCCGCAGATGGTTTCGGCGATGTAGGTCTTAAAATTTCTTGCTGACTAGAAGCAGCTGAATGACATCTATATTCTGATAGATCTGTAGACACGTGCGATTTGGTTTCCACATCCGATGATGATGACCACGGTCTAATAGGAGAATTACTTCTCAATACAGACGTTGAAGCGTATCTCCATGGTTCCATCTTTTCTTCTTTAAAGTATTTGCTTTCCTTCTTCTCATATGCATCTTTCTTTTGTATGCATGTTTCTTCAAATGTTTCTTTCTTCTCGAGATCAAAGAGCGGTGGTATTGTAACTGGGAGGACAGGTTCTGTTACTTTTGAAATAGACGTAGGAAAGATCTTTACACCTCCGATCGGAGCATCTATTGGAGATAATGTTTTATCAAAAGATTCTTGAAGCTGTTTTGCCTTAACAAATACATCAGGTCGTTTCTTTTTCTCCTCTGGTTTTGGCATGTAGCATATCTCAGGAGGTGGTTCTGGCACAAGATCAAAACTTTTCATCATCATTTTAAAATTCTCCGTTTGATTTTGTAGTTGCGAAATGGACGAATCGACAAATGTCTTTTCGTCTACAGTTTTTTTTACTTCCATTGAAGGCAACTTAGAACTCTCATATGGAAATTCAAATAGCTTATTTTCTACTCCACGAGATGATGATCCTTGTTCTAATTTGGTAAAAATATCCTGAGCGGCCTTCTTCATTGTTTGCAAGTCTGACGATCTTACCTCCGGTTTCTTTGTTTCCTGATAAATAGTTGCTTGCTCATAATTCTTTGTTAATTTTCCAACTTTCGCTCCTTGAAGTTCTTCTTCTGTTAGCTTAATCATTTCCTTTGGCCCTTTTGGCATTATCTCACTTTCCTTCGTAATGGACTCGAAGAAACTCAATGCATCTTTTTTTACAATCGTAGAAGTTTCTATGTTTTCGTTGTTAATCGTTGATTTTTCCTCTGTTTTTATTAATGGCTTCGTAACATTTTCCTTGTCACGGTCGATTTTCTTTGTTGCGATCGTTTGCTCGATTCGAGGTTTAGACTCCACAATAGATGGAGTTTTATGTTCAAGTTTCATATGGAACTTCTGTTCTGACTTCGTTTCGGTTTCATGGGATTCGATTGTAGATGAAAACGTTTCCGATTTACTAGTCTTTATTTCTGGTTCGGTGACCTTTTGCATAGTATCAATTGTACTCGATATCGTAACAGACTTGGGCAATTCAATTAACGCTGTTGTTGGTATCTGTTCGCTCATTAAAGTATCTGATGATATCTCTTCCTTTTTCCCTTCGGACTAAATATAAATATAATAATTTTAGAAGTATTTAGAAACAGTAAATATTACTGATTCAGAATATTAAATTTTTATTTCATTGTTTTATATTATTATAATAAAAATATTATAGCTTGCTTATTAAAGATAAGTTACCTGGATGACATTTTTATCCTGGATGTTTTCATAAATGACAGTTTTATGTACTTCGACCATAGTATCAGGCTTTGGTTCGAAAACCGCGATATCAGCGATACTCTGCGCCTCGCCACCGGCATTCGTCGCTCTTATCATGTATTTGCCGGCATCTTCTTCTTTAACTGTTTTATATATAATATAACAGAGTAACAAAATAATTTCTTAAAATATTTAATAATTATTAATTATAAAGTAAGAGAACCGTTAATAAAAACTTATTCAATCATATGATGAGAATTTATAGATAAAAATATATACCCTTGTCTATAACCAATATGTAACAATTTCCTTGTTGAATAATTTTTAATTTTTGTGGTTGTTCGTTAATTAGAACATCGTTTTTATACCAATTAACTATTGGCTCAGGAATACCAGTAATTTCTACTTCCATAATAACACGATCTCCCTTTTTTATTACTTGAGCTTTGAGGCGCTTGCCGAAAACCGGGGGAAATATTGTTTCTAAAATTATACAGTGTATTCATTAAGCAATGAATTCTTATACATTGTATAAAATTTATATATAATCTTTCTTGATTAATTTATATATGTATGCCATTTACTTTTAACGACCAAGTCAGCCGTGCTACTAGCAGTTCCAACGTCATTGCTCACTGTACAGGTATATCGTCCAGCATCTTTTGCATTGACATTTTTCAGTTCCAATTTTACATGATTATGAGCATAACTAATTTTTATATTATCCTTTAATATCAACTCTTGACCGTTCTTCGACCATAGAATCGTTGGTTGTGGAAAACCTAAAATAGATTAAAAACAGTCAAAAAATGAAAGATAAAAAAGATAAGATCATAAGTACATTGAAAAAATTCTAGGTTTTTTCAATTTTTTTCAAATATAAATTATGTGATTTAAATATATGTAATATGAAGTGCACTTACCATCAATGATACCTTCAAGAACTACATCAGTTCCTTGGTCGACAATTATTCCTGTAATCGGTGAAATAAATCTTGGTGCTATTAATTTCCTAGACGGTCTTTGAATTTGATTTGTTTTAACATTATGTTTAACACCTTCTGTTTCTTCGCATACGAGAACGGTCTTTTTTTGTTCCATCTCGCCAGGCTGTTTTTGTATGATTTTTTCATACTCTTCGATTTTATGAGACTAGAAGATAATATTTTTTATCGAGCCATACAATGTTTATAGTGATTAATATTTGATGTAAAAATTCTCTAAGTCCGAAAAATCAATTTGGCGCATAGTTCAAATGATAGTATATAAATTCACATGGAAATATTTAAGCACTTAAGATCCATGATACCTTTAACCGTTATAGATTTTGTCTCTTACTTGTTGTGTATTTACATTATCGATTACACATTACGATCTTAATAAATCATTTATTATTGGTGTAAAAATAAAGCAAATAAAAGTTATTTCTTTCACACATAAAAGCTATATAATACGTAAAACAACGTATTAAATATATTTACCTGAACGACAGGTGGTGCTCCATTTTCTGAGGTAGACTGTTGAGAACTTTGCATAGTTGTTTTCGTACAAACGCTGGTAGGTTCGTGTCCAGATTGTGATAAAGTAGAAGTCATAGTCGACGATAAGAATTCCTTTTTCATGGACGTTGTTGAAGAATGTGTAACAGTCGACGACATTTTGGTCAATACCTGACTCTCACCACCACCTTCATGATATGTTTTCTCACTTAAAAAGTGTTTATCACTACTGCTTGCAGGATGCATTATGTCCATGGGAGAATACGGAACTAACTCGAACACTTTTTTTACTTCACTTGCATCCGGTTTCACCGATCCACTATCTAGAAGATAATCCAGTTATGTCAATAAAACAATTATTCTGTATGTATGGCTAATAATGAAACACACTTTGAGAAATATGCACAGCCCATATTTCAATTTATAATTATTAAAAAATAAAAAACATTTTATTTATTTCTCTAAATTAAAAAGGTCGATTAATTTTTTTATAAACCAGCATTAATATCAATATTATTATAATTTATTTCAGTGTTTCTGCAATCTTATTCTATCTGATTTATGTAGGTAATGATTGTCAAATTTATCAAATATATATAAATAAAAAAAATTACATATTATATGAGAATTCACGTAATTATATGAAATTATATTTTATTTTAATTAACATAATATGCACTCTTTGTAAATATATGATATATAAAAAAATTAAAAATGTACCGGAGCGTATCAACCGCACGGTTGAAATGCTCCCAGCGAAGTAACGAAATACTTTGCCTCCGATCTACGACAGAAATAGTATCGTTCACCTAGTAATAGGTGATTCGAGCACTCGGCTGCAATATATAACCCAAGACCTAATTTATCGTTGTCATTCTATACTTTAATGATACACATATATATTACACTCGATATCTGACATGCAAAATCATTTAGACTTTTTTTGTATCTTAATGTTTTATTTATTTATTTATTTATTTATTTATTTTATTTATTTATTAGAAATAAATAAGAAATTCTAAGACCAGATATTATTTGATTATTTTTAAAATCTTTTTTTAAATGTATTTTTAAATCTATTTTTAAATATATACGTAATAAATGGTTGAATGAAATATTCTGATTTTATATTGATATAAACTAATATATTCAAAGATTTATTTTTAATTAGATTTATTTTTGTATCGACAATTTTATAATTATAAAAATGATAAGCCCATGTATCGAAAATTATTAAAACAAAATATGAACAGGATTGATACCGTTATGAAGATGTGTTATTTGTATTTTTCAGGAGACCAGACTGCGTCGATTATTCGATAAAAATAACATGGTTTCTGTATAAAATGAAAGAAAAGAGGGAAAGAGAGAGAGAGAGAGAGAGGAGAGGGGAAGAATGACTGAAGAGAAGGAAATGACTCGTCTGTAAAATATTCTTAAAATTTTTTATGAAAAATATGATTCTAGAACTTTTATCCATTTTTATATTATTTAAATTTAATGTTTTTTGTGCGCATATAAGAGAGAGAGAGAGAGAGAGAGAGA
>NW_017259349.1:286065-291621 GCF_001594045.1 Atta colombica
TCAATGATAACATTTAATTCAAAACATAAATGATGTTATTATATATCAAAATATGCAATTAATGCATATCTTTGTTCGATTCTCTCATGAAATGGCTATTTTATCTATCGTTGACTGGGAATTTTGAATGAGCCACATTGGACTAGGGTAACGCGAGTATTAATAACTTATGACACCGTTGCATTTTCTAATATTATTTTCAGCGAAAGGAAATAAAAGAATTAAAAATAAAATGTTATCATAATATTGTAAAACAAGTCGTTAATAAAATTAATAAAAAGAGCAAATAAAATACGAAGTAAAAATGTGTGTATAATAATATTAGCTTACCAATTTCGACTTTAGCACTACAAACCGCTCTACCAGCCGCGTTCTCTGCTACGCAAGAGACAGTACCGACGTGTGCATCTCTGACTACAGGAATTGTTAAAACTTGTCGATCTCCGCTAACGGAAACTAGAAAATCTTTCCCATGAACCGGCCGCTCGTTAAACAACCATTGAATCTGTAAAAAAAAAAGTTTGAATAATAAAACCTGTTAATTAATCCGTTAAAAATAAAGCAATGGACACGTATACATGTGTATCAAGAGAAAAATATATGAGTTCCTGTGCTTCCGTTATATTCGACAATTTTGAAAAGACGAGAAAGGTGTTAACGAAGTACCTCTGTGACAAGTCCATGATGCTTCGCACCGCATCGAAAGTTCCATCTTATGCTCCGCGGCACGACTGCAATCGAGCTTTTCACATGAAGTATATTGTTCGCGTTTAAATATAACTCGTCGGGCACAAAATTACTTTCGCCCCGTTTCTGACAGGCGTGCCAACCTTTCATTTAGACGTTGTTTACGTGACCAATGCAAATTTTAAAATTTTCAAAAATCACAAATCAAATAATCTTATTTACAATTAATTATTAGATAATGCTTGAGACGATTTTACAAAACAAACACATATAACATAATATTCTATTAAATTTTTTTCTCTATAATGTTTGATATTGCTTATATTAATTTATTATTTATTTTATTATTTATTATATATTATTTTATTACAGTATAAATATAGTAGAGAGCGCCTAGGCTCTACTATTTTATTACTTATGAGGATCAAATAAAAAATTGCATTATTCTTAATATTATAAATTATAATATTTATTGCTCTTTTTTTTATGTAATGATACTTATAAAGCTTATTTTATCAAAAATGAGTAAAATAATGTTATCTTTATGTTTATATATACAAATTCTAGTTAACAAAAATTTTAAGACCACTAATTTTTTCATCCCTATTAGGATTTCAGTGTAACTGTCTTTCAAAAAGAATAATTATTTGTTTCATTACTCGCAAAAATATAAAAGTATATAATATTTGAAAAAATTTATACTGCGTAGGTAAAATTAAATTATCTACCTTAGGAGAAGGTTTACCAATGACGATGCACTCGAATTTGATTGAAACTCCTTCGAGTATTTTCCTGTCCTGAAATGTTTCTTTGAATGTTGGCTGAATCAATTTTTCTTCCATCTGGATAAATTCTTCGTTTCTTTTAAAATCACTAAGCGATTTCACAACTAATCTGGCAAAAGCTTTGGCCTCACCGTGTGTATTTATAGCTTTTGCTACATAATTGCCCTTATCTTTCGGTATCGTTGATGAAATTTCCAAAAAGGCTGTTCCATCTTTTCTTTCTCCAATCTGATATATTATGGCAATTTGACCATAAATATATTATAATCACGGATTTAAGTAAACGTTAAATAAAATGCAATCTGTGTCTAATATACGCACCAAAATCCTTTCGTTATGAATCATTTCACCATCATCCGAATACCATCTTAAATCAGATTTAGGTTCTCCAATTACGACACATTCGAAAATTGCATTTTCGCTTTCAGCCACCAACAAGTCCGTCGGAAGTTTAATGAATTTTGGAGCAAAACCGCTGGTAAGAGTTTCTTC
Source organism: Atta colombica (assembly GCF_001594045.1). Classification (NCBI taxonomy): domain Eukaryota; kingdom Metazoa; phylum Arthropoda; class Insecta; order Hymenoptera; family Formicidae; genus Atta; species Atta colombica. The sequence goes on from NW_017259349.1 coordinate 288,030, forward strand.
CTGTTCTTTTGAGACGTGAGATGTTGCTACAAATGCAAGGAAAAATATTATGTATGAAATAATAAATTTTTTATTAAAAAAAGGATATAATTATACGTACGCATAATTGTTAATGTACACTGACTAGAAGCTTCGCCAGCGGAATTAATAGCAACTACTTTATATATACCAGCGTCATCCAAAAAAGCTTCATGAATAACTAACGAACACCGATCACCTTGAAAAAGTAATTGGAAGTCTGACGATTCTTTTACAGGCTGTTCATCATGATACCAAATTACCTAGAAAGTTACAAAATTAAAAAAAAATGATAAAAAGGTGAATTATAAGATGAATGATTTAGAAATAAATAATTTACCTCCGGTTCAGGTTGACCTACAATCACGCAGTCTAGCCTAGCTGATTGTCCTTCTTGAATTTCAAGATTTTGCAAAGGTAACTGAAATTTTGGAACTATTAGTTCTATATCACTGCAAACAAGCTCGGATTCACTGGTTTCATGAAGCCAACGTCCTTTCACAGAAACAATACAAGATGTTGTATCTTTCCCGATTTCATTATTGGCAGTCACCGCGTAAGATCCGGCATCTTTTGGAAAAGCTTCCGTGATGATCAAGCTTGTTCGGGCACCGTCTGTTCGAATCTGAATAAACACGCAAATTGATGATTATATCATATTAAATACATTAAAACATCATCGCTTATCTTACTTTATGATATTTGCTTTCTTCAATTAATTTTCCATCGTGAGTCCAGATTAATTTAGGAATTGGATCTCCGTTAGCTTCGCATTCTAGTTTCATTTTTTGACCTGCCTTGACCATAGCATTTGATAACGGTACCACAAAATATGGTTTCTTCACAGAAATTTGCGCGGCTAAAATTAATATTCATATAAATAAAAAGAAAATATACAATTTTTTTAATGCGTCATTACCTATGTTATTATTATAAACTTACGTTTCACGTCCAAATAAGCAGTAGTAGACGATTGTCCCCATTGATTTGCTGCTTTACAAGTATACGAAGCTTTGTCTTCCAAGAAAATTTCATCAAACTTTAGAACAGCTTCTCCATTATTAAAAGTGATAATATAGTCCGGAGAATTATCGATGTTGATATCATTTTTGTACCATTGTACTGTCGGTAGAGGATTTCCTTTAACAGTGCACTCTAATTTATGAGAGCATCCTTCCATCGCAAAAGAGGGCTGCAATTCTTTCACGAAAACAGGTACATTTGGCTGTTCTTCCGTGATAATTTCTACATTAAAAGTTTTTAACATGAACAATTAAATATTAATGTACGTACTAGTAATTAATAAAATTCGCACGTAAATCAGATTACCTTTGACAATGAGAATGGCCGATGTTTCGACAGAGCCATGAATATTAAATGCACGGCAAGTGTATTTAGCAGAATCCTCAGTAAATGTTTCTTCTATTTTTAAAGTACAAACGCCGTTTATATAAGTTGTTAAATAGTCTGGATTATTTAAAATCGATATTCCATCCTTGTACCATACTATTTCTGGTATCGGCTGACCAATTAGATGACATTCAAAACTGAATTCTTTGCCTTCTTGAACCATTGCATCATTCAAAGGAACTGTGAATTCTGGAGCTAATGAAATAATTTTGTTTATTTGTGTTTCTTTAGCATATTCGTCGCATATCTCTTCAGATACAAGCTTTTTAAATGGGCCAGCTTCTTTTTGAATAACTGGAACATCCTTTTCGATTTCCATCTATAATAATTATAAGTATAAATTTTATAGTTATAATACCAATAATTTAAATCTATCTTTAAAATACCTTTTGAAGAATATGAATTTCTTTCGTTGTTACAGCGGAAGTTTTATGAATTGTTTCTTCAACTATGGTCTCGTCAGTTTGGGCAGAGACGGAATGAGAAATGGAAGGAACAATTTTTCGTGCATGTTCCTCTTTTAATTTTTTTGCCTCTATCACAGCTTTGTCTAAAGTCTCAGCGGCAAGGTGTTCCGCAAGTTTTTTTGCGTTTTCCGCTTCTATCTTTGCAGCTTCCATCGCGGCCATTTCTATTTTTACAGCTTGTAACTTTTTATCAGCTTCTAACTTCTCGATTTGCAGCTTCTCTCGGAGATCTTTGGCATTCTGTAAATTTTGACTCAGGGTACGCAACTCGGAAGAAATAACTGCGAATGAATCTAGCATTTGCCGATTCTCTACTATCACTTCGTTAAATTGCGGAAGTCTGTCTGTACCTAAAACATTATTATGTTGCAAACAGATCATTTTGTATATTTATTTTATTCGTTAACGTATACTTTTTCTTAAATATGATGCCACTTTTACCGAAAACTATTGTCGATAATTGTTTCAACTTCTCAATTCTCTTTTCCTGTTGATCTTCACCTGGCTTTATATAAGCATCAATCTCTTGCAGTAAATCAATAGCTTCTTCAGACACTTTTACGGCTGTTGCTTTACGTGCAATAATCACCAAAAGTTTGTTACCTTCCCTGAACCACTGTTTAGCTTCTTCTAAGAGTATGAAATAATCATTACTTAAATGCATTCTTTTTTTGGTATCTCTAACATGTTTCCTCAGATGATCCCATCTGTTGCGCAGAGATAAAATTTCATCCGTCACTTGTGGAGTTAATGGAACAATTGTCTCTTCTGTTTTTTTTATAAAAGTTTCAATTCTTTTGTCTAAAATCTAGTAACAAATATTTAAATTAATATTATAATCTTTTTATAATTTCTTCATAATCACAAAATTACCGTAATAATGTAATTTACCGTTATTGTTTGCTCAAACTGTTCAAAAGCAGTTAATGTCGCTTTCAAAACTGATAAATTGTCACCAATTCTTCCATCCATATTTTTTAACTGTTCGTTTAATTCACGTAGATCGTAATTAATTTTTTCAATATCCTCTCTAAAAATACACAGATGCCGATGTTCTTCGAGACGGTTTGACGTTTCGGTTTGGAATAACTCAAATTTGATGCGTACAGAATCTATCGTGCGGTTCAGTTTCTCAATGTCTTGTGTTGCTGATTCTAGCGGTTCCTGTCTAATGTTGTCTATTATTTCTTCAGATTTTGTATGTATTTGTAATAAAGATTCCGTAATAAACGTTTTTAATATATTAAATTTATTTAAAGAACCATCCACATCAATCAACTTTGTAAAACTTGAGACGTGTTCAACTTCTTGTTTTGCTTCCTCAATTTTATGCTCAATCTTAAAAATGACGAATGAAGAATAATTTACATATTTCAAGGCATATATATAAATTAAATGACGTTGTATTGCATTTAAAATCTGTCTTACCTCTTCAAGATTTCTAAAGATAAAAATTAAAGATTCTAATAATATATCGTAATCTTTGATGACAGTGTTCATTTTTTCACGCATTTGCATGAGTTTTTCTAAAATTTGCTCGGTTGCTTTAGCTTCACCTAATTTAATTAATTATTTTAATTAAATATGACTTCTTAAATGCAACATAATACAAATATATTACACAAAAAGGAGGATGATGGAAGTCAGCGCGGAAAATAATGTGCAATGCTAAAAAAAAATATATATATATATATATA
>NW_017259349.1:291721-294960 GCF_001594045.1 Atta colombica
TTTGCACGGTGGGGGTGTGATGGCCCTAATCGTTCATTCATGGAATGGGTTCTTTTAATAATTTGTTTTGATTTTATTTTTGGAATATGTTGCAAAAATTGTTCTTTGCATTTTAGCGCACACAAGATACACACAATTACTGTCAACCAGTCTTGTTTGACAATGTTCGGCAACGTTTTTAAAGGGTTAGAGACTTTTTTGCATTTGTGGGTATGATTATCGATTCTATACAAATAAAGATGCGATTTCTATTGTAGTATTTTTGTTATTTTGTTAGCTGATGATCAATAATGAAATCGAAACGTACGCTTATTCTTTCCTGCGACTTAATATTCATATTGTTGTAATTAAAGTTCTTTTTTCATTATTTAATACTTTTTTATTAGCATTTTTTATTAACATTTTGTGGATTATTTTCTATGTTGACTCTCTGTTCTTTTTTTATGTATTTTGTTTTAAATTTCGAGAATTCATTTATCTTTGTGAATTTTAATATAAATATGTTTTGATTACCTGTTTCGACAAATACTTGAATACTTTTGATTTTGATATCCAATTCATGAAAAGCTTTGTTTAATTTAGATGAAATCTGAATTCTTACATCTTGTAAATTATCCAAAATATCAACTATTTTAGAAGATTGTGTTGTTATTATTGGATACAATGTCATTTCAAATTTTGTTATCCACGCTAATGTCTATAATAGAACAAATCGATAATAATAAAAATTAGTAAAAGAGATAATAAATAGCATTTTTATGAGCTCTTTCCTATTGAATTTTTTCTAGTCTTATTTTAAATAAATAAATAAATAAGAATAAGTTAAAAACTGATCCTACAAATAAATTAAATCTAAATACAAAGGCATAGTAAAAAATGCTGACAACGTAAAATTAGAAATCACACCTCTTTACTCTCTTCTATTTTTTGCTCACATTCCATTCGCCTTTGTCTTATTACTTGGACAGTAATCTGCCATTTTTTCCTCCATTCTATTATAATTAATTGCCGATTGACAAACTTTTCTAAAAGAGTTTGAACACACACACAAGCTTGCGATACATTGAGATAAAAGTCATCAATCTATCAAGAAAGAATATCAATTCAATTTTTGAAAGAATATGAATACATCTTTCTTATAATATATTATATAATAACATTTCTCTTATTAAAATTATAAAATTAAAGAATACATTATAAATTACTTACGTTGTTTATTTCATTGAGAAATGTCTTTGCGTGATTATCAAGTTTTTTGTAAAGAGACTCAAAAGATTTCCATCTTTCTTCTATTTCATTAAACCTAGCCTCATCTAACACATCTTCATGCTTTTTCAGTTCGTTATCGATAAAATCCATTTCATAAGTCAGTTCGTTCACAATTTCATAGAACTGTATATAAAGGGTATTCAATTTGATTCTTTTTACTATTGTAATCTTTGTTTTTGTCCATTCGTCTTCAAGATTTTTTATTTTTAATTGTAATTCGTATTTTTGTATCTCGTCCAGGCGTTCTATAATTGGAAGAATTTCCAGCTCTAAATGATCTACCTCCTCACTTTTATTTTCCAATTCGGCTAATAATTGGCAGTGAGTTTGACGAAAATCACACGCCATTGCCAAATCGCTGCCCATATTTTGATGCTTTTGGAGAAAGACTTTAACAATATCAGTTAGCCAAGCTTGTAAAGTATTATGCTTATCTAAAAATGTAGTTAGTATTCTCGAAATCTCTAAATTTTCTTCCTTATGAACTGTACACCGTTTCATCAAAGAAAATTTGCGATTTTCCAATTTTTCTACAGCATTTCTTACACCCTGTAACAAACATGATATATATACACACACACATATATATATATTTGATGTTAGTATATATTACTCAACCGCTATATTACTCTATAAATAAAATATAACAAATAATAAAGACAATAATATATAATAATATATAATAAAAAATTAATAAACAGATAATTTATAAAATTAATAATATTTAAGAACGTTTAAAAAAACCTTCAGCCTTTATGTGATAGATAGTAAACATTATAAAGTAAAAAAGTCTTAGTGAACATAGAAGCTCAACCGTTTTTGAGATATTTGAACAATTTTATTAGTATCATAATTGACTTATTGTCTTTTCTACATGTTGTATACGATGTAAAAAGAGGGAAATTGAGATAAATAGCACCAATAGCCTATTTGGGAAAATTATAGATTCAATAAAGTGATCTCCCATAATGTCCATTCGTAATAGCTGATTCGTAATGGTTGATATTAATTTATTGATTCTCGGAGAAATTTTTAATTATAAAGCAATATATGGAAATTAAATAAAAATATTCAGAAATGTAGTTTGTAAATACTGAGGTAAATCTTCATATACCATATAACAAGTAGTGTAGAAGTCAATATAAGTCAGGTATAATAATTGTTTATGGCTTAGAAACAACTGAATTTTCAACTTATATTCATAAGATTTTTTATCTGTACTATCTATCATATAAGAATACTGAATGGTATTTTTTTAATACCCTGTTATATATTAGTGCGATATAGCCATCTTATATCAGCATATAATCCTTTCATTGATAGCTTAACTCGCGTAGTAGTAAATATAATTAATTATTCAATTGATCTGACCTCGGCACCAGGTGCTTCTCTTCCCGTAATATCTAATAATGCATATCCTTCTGACAATGGCTTTGAAATTACGTCTTCTATCATAGCCACTATTTGTGCATGAAGACGTGCGAGTCGTGGAGAATAAGAAGGATATTCCGTTGTTATTAATTGAATTTCTAACTGGTCCAGTTTTGTGATAGCCTAATGCATTGAATATTAGTAAGTTTAAATATACTCATTAAATTATAAAACGTTATATTATTTCATTGATTAGTCCATTATAGATAATTAGAAAGTTAGAAAAATTTACCGATTGTACCAAATCAAAAAAAGCCGTTGTTTTATCCAACAACAGGTTATATTGGTCTAAATCGTTAATATAATCGGTAGCGGTGCTAAGAATCGCAAACGCCTGCTCGGTCGCTTGTTCACCTGCAAAGTGTCCCGATGACACTAATCGTTCGGTCGATTTAGTTATTTTAATAGCTTTATCTTGAAATTCCTAAAAAGCAATGAGTTTTTCTTTTAAAAGAGCGTATTACTCTGTACAGTGTGTTTTACACACACACACACACACACACACACACACACACACACACACACACACACACACACAC
>NW_017259349.1:295060-308243 GCF_001594045.1 Atta colombica
CACACACACACACACACACATATCTCGAAAATTACACAGGGCAATATATTTAATTATATTTGACGAGATATTAGTCGATTTCGGATACCTTTGCTTCGATTTGCAACTTTTTTAATTCAAAAAGAAGCAATTCTGCATTAGATACAGAATCTCCCAATTGATTGCAACTGCCCTCTAATGCAGCAATTCTGTCATTGAGAATTTCTTCGAGATTACGAAGATCGGTCGCGAGCAGCGCGAGAGCAAGACATTGCTCCAATTGAGTTTTTCTGCTACGAAAAATTGTCTCGATCAACCGCCTTCTATCGTGTAGTTCTTCCAGCCATTTTTCAACTCGTAATACGGCTAATGAAATATATTTATATTTCATTATTATATTTTTTTTATCATAAAAATTTTAATTTTATGATAGTGATCTAGCTAAATAGATAAGCAATTAATTAATTTATTAAATAGACATTTGACATACCATGATTAGCTTCATCTTTAATCGTATCCGACCTAGAATCTAAAGTGCCTTCGTTTATCAATTCCTTAAGTTCATCCAGCAATGTTTTACCCTCCCGCAAAGCACCCATCAATCCTTCCAACATATCTTTGCGAAGATCCTGAATCTTCGATAGAAAACTTTTTACTGCTTCTATTTCGATCGGTAGTAATGTGTTGTTACATGCCATTTCCAACGCCTCCATATGTTCTCTACATTCTGCCGCACGACTAAAAAAATTAAATCTATTTTGTTAAATAATTAATTCAAAAGCACAAATATATGATTAATTAATTACACTTTGCTGTACCATTGAAATAATACGTTTCGGTCAAGTATTTTCTTACGACGTTCTAAAAGTTGATTTATATCGTGCCATGCTTGACCTAATGTCTCCGCCATGGCAGTGTATACTTCTGCTCTTGGTCTCTGAGTCGTGATTAATTGATCAGCTTGTCGCAATAATTCTTCTACCGGGCTTTGTTTATTCTGATTATAAAGTAAAGTTTTAATTAATGGAGATCTTAAGCACTTCTAATTTAATTGTATTTAATATAAACTTTTACACAATTCGAAATTTATTTTGATACGTTTAACTTTACCTGTAATCGGAGTAACACTTGATCGTGTGCGTTCGAAAGTTCCATGGCTTCTTTTACGGAAGCACCAAGTTTCGTTAATTCTGGTTGTAGCTCGAGTATTTTCAGCTTTAGCCATTCGCCGCTCTGAACAAAAATGATAATAAAACGATGTATAGTGATAAACCATCAGATATTTTCCGAGTCTTCCGACAGTATAAACGACATGACATAGATAAACTGAATATTATTAAATACTCATTCTTCATTGAATGATCATTTTTGCAATTACTAGAATATTGTATTCATTATTTTAAATAATTGTAAAGTATAATAAATAGCAAAGAAAAGCTAAAAAAAATGTTCGTTTGTTTATACAATATAAAGATTATTTTAATTATTTTAATTTATTTAATTATTTTAATCTCAAATAAATTTTGAAATTATCTAATAGTCACATATACAATGTCGAAAATCATATTCAGAAGAGAGATCTTTTCCTCTAGCATTATTAAAAAGAAAAGATAGAAAGTAAAAAACGAGTATAGACAGAAATCGACCCTCCAGAGTTCATCAACCTCGTGAGGTTCGGCTGCAGAAAGGAGCAAGATATGTTTCCATTTTCATCTTTGGCATACTGCCGAATAACTACATTTGGATTGACCAATTCTCTCTTCTGGTATATCGCTGAAATTATTTCTTTTTTTTTAAAGTAGTGAAAGAGATATATTATTTTATGATCACCTTTTTAAAGATATCAAAATAATTGACAAAATTAGCAAATACTCAATGTATTTGTTAAAAGCTCGAGAAATATATTATATTGTATTATAAAAAAAAATGTCATTTGTGATTTACAGATTAGAGTAAAAGTAGAAAAGATTATACACCAGTAATAAAAATAATTATATTAATTATATTAATTGTAATTTTAATTTCTTAAGTATTATTTGTTGGAAATTACTCAAATTAATCTGATATGCACAACATGCAATAATATTAAATAAATTCTCATGCTTGACAATGTTAGTCATTGCATTGTAAAAATATGTTTATGCGTGCTAAAAATCTTTATTTAATATTTTCTCTCTTGTTTCGGACGAAATACTATTGTATTAGATTGGTACATATGATATAGACTATTATAGACGAAAAAGTACGATAAAAGAAAAAATTATGTTACTCGTTCGCCACTGAGCCGGGCCAGGTTGGGCTCAAGCTGCCTCGACTCGTCTCGTATACACGCGCGCGCATGTGTGTGTGTGTGTATATGTCTGTGTGTGTGTGTGTGTGTGTGTGTGCGCGCGCGCGCGCGTGCGTGCGTGCGTGTGCGTGTGTGTGTATATACCGGTTTGTTAGATTATACGAGAGTATGCAGATCCATACTATGAGAGATCTCTCTTACTTCGATTAGTTTATCGATTATCCAATCTACTTATAAATTAATTTTGGAGGATCTGTTATATAGTTTATTGTGATTTAAATTAAATAATTTATATTAGGATACAAATTTATATACATACATAGTTTTTCCTTCTTTCAAACTGCATGAAATTAGAATTAGAAATTATATTTAATTTTAAGCATTAAAAAATATTTGTCTTGTTTTCCGGTCTTTTTCACTTGATAAAAATTTGAGATAATAAAAATTTAAATTTATAATTAATAATAAAACACTTAAAATGTAACTTGCATGGATTGTGCAATCGTGTTTCTAAATACTTCGGAATCCAACGTAACGTACACAAGATGGGTTTATCTGATCATGGTGATGTGTAATGGGAGTTACTGTACCTAGTGGTTAAATTTATCCTTCGTAGAGTTTCGGGAGACTTGTTTTGCTCAGCGGATACCTAAAATGCTTACGGTTTCGAGAGGATTCGGAAATAGCTATAGACCGAAGCAACTGAATCCCGAAATACCTACACCATAGTGTCATACATGAAATTGCAATGAAAAATTATTCTTTACTAAGAATTATTTGAATAAAATAATTCATATCTAATATATTTTATTTTCACAAAGATTTTTAAATAATGTTTTCCAAAACTTTTAAATAAAATAAAATAAAATAAGTTGCGTTGACAGAACAAAACAATAACAAATACAAAAAATATAAATTATTATTATATAGATTAAAATGCAATACATGTTTCTTACTTGAAGTAAAGCGATTACTACACGCGTTTCTCCACTTTGCACAGCAATGGTACTTATAGTAGTAGTTGGAGAGATGATTTGTTGTGGCGTATCCTCATTTCTTTGCATGACAATTTCGGAATTTGTCTCAACAGATCTTTCGGGATGCACGTGTGCCATTGAATCAGGACCATCCACCATCATTGTTAATTTTATCTTTTATGTGATAATCAAAACGTTTCAGATCTGTATTAGCAGAATTATATTCGCGGCATAATTATATCATGAAATACTCACTCGATGTTTATATATGCTACGAATTAAGCAATAGTTGACAATATAGCTGCTGAAAATTAAAATAGTGTTACACGACTTTATATCGACGTTTGGACCGAACATACACAGTGATTTCAATGCCTGGTGCTAAATATATTACAATGACGTACGTCGATATAAAACGCGACAATAAACATTTAGCTCATAGATATTCTCAAAGATTTTACAGATAAAAAATATATTAACATGTTTTCGAGTTGGCTCTTTCGAATTGTCTTTTCTAATTTACTTTATTTTTGGCTTTGCCAAAGATGTTAATACGAAAATTCTGTGAATGTAAAATTGAAGATGATTGTGTCTATAATACAAATAGACAAACTAAAGATATTTAACTGGCAAAAGTTTTTTCGCGACTGAATATTCAATGTTGTCTTATCTCTTTAATTTGTACTAATTTCTTAAATTAAAAATATAAAAGGAATATAATTTTTTTATCAAAGTTAAAATATTTCTTCTACGCGAAAAGGAATAACAATTTGTTAATTTACAGTTACGATCAATTGAAAATATATACTGCGTACAGTAATATCTGTGTTTTTTTCTTTTTGATACAATATATTAATACTTTATGTAGATATCTTTGTGTGTACGATGACGTCATTTACAGAGACGAACAAATGGTAGAATAAAACCGGACTGACTGGTAACTTTCAACAAGTAACGTACGGTGAAAATCATACGTAATCGGAGATGATCCGATAAAAATATCAATCAATATTACAAAAAATTTTTTATATGTTTCTTTATTGGATAAATTTATGATTTCTCTCGTTACATCAGAGGACTGTTCAATTATTTGCAAATAATTTGATCGACTCTTTATATCTTAAAGAAATTTTCCAATTAACACACACATACACACACACACACACACACACACACACACACACACGCACGCACGCACGCACACACACACACACACACACATACACACACACACACACACACACACACACATATATAATCGGCAATTATAATATAAATTTGCGTGTTTCAATATTTAATGTATAATTATAAATTCTTTTTTTACTTTTTATAATTCAAATTAACAGGCTTTTGTTCTTTTATGTAGTAAATTTTTTAATTAAAAAGACGGGAAAACTTTGCTTTATTTCGTCTTTCTTAATAAGCAGATTCATGATTTTTGACATTTTAATTTGATGTATGATGCACCAAGTTATTTTTTATATGAAAGTTTAATTTTTACTTGGCACGGTATAACAATCACCTAAATTCGATTCGCGTTTAAGCGGTATTGTTAGTAAGAATGACGACAGCAACGGCAGTAACACTTGCGTGACACATGTCACGAGTGTATCACGTCACCAGCCGATCGGTTGCAGTAACCAGCCGAACCAAGACTGAACCGACAGAGCGCAGTACGGCCTCCGGCCAGTCCGCACTCCGGTTAGCCGGGTTAGCCTCCGGCCGGTTGCCTCCCGCTCACCTTCGTTGCGCTCGTCGAACACGCTCTACAGAGCAGAGTTGCGCAGGGCAACAGTTTCGAAAGTGAAATTGTCGATTGTAAACGAAAAAAGTCTTTAAGTGTAATATATGATCATCTAATATATTTTTAATTAAATTTTATTATGTTAAAAATTATCACACACAATTTCTTTTAAACATCTTTTATTTACACGAATAACAAATGCGTCATGCGATACATATTAAAAATTCATGACAACATATCAACGTCTGAACTGTGTAGAAAGTGCTATATTGAAAAAAACATGAAGAAAAGTTTATGTCGAGCAATTAATGAAAAGCGATCCATTTCGCGAAGATCGATCTATATCCGCATACGAAGTATGGTTTATATCGAGAAAGCAAGATTAAAATAGGATTAAAATTAAAACATTAAAAATCAAGACGATTCCCGTTCTCAGTCATACACATATAAAATTTATGAGAAAAAAATATTGCGGTCTTCACGCCTCGCGCAAATGGACCACTTTTCATTCATTTCTTGACATAAACCTTTCTTCATATTTTTCTCAATGTAACTTCTACGACTCAGGCGTCGATATTATATAATATTACATTAAAGTTATTATATAAAGTATTTGCAATAAAGTTACAGACAGCGAAGCATAACGAATACGCAATTAACAATTCTTAATTCTTTTAATCCTGCCGATTCTATATAATACATGTGATATTTTCAACAGCAAACATATGTATAAACATCTTTTTCTTTAATCAAAATCATAAAATCTATATTTGCTGATAATATTTGTTTTTATCAAATTCTTAATATAAAATTTGTCTTCATCAAAGCTGCAAATAATTTTTGGTTGTAAGAATTAGATAGATAATCATTGTTATATTTAATTGCAATAATAAAGGAAAACAAAACTTACAAATTTAAATGAATAAGAATTGTTCTAAACACATATCAAACAGCTAGCATATTAAAATGTAATAAACAAAGAATTTGAAAGAAAAAAGGTTGATCAAACGTCGGTCAAAGATAGTAGCTTTGTCACCAAAATTACACTTACAAACTCACCTTTCTTGTTTTTTCAAGAAAATCTTCACCTTCTAAATTATCTTTCTGCATCGATGATATTTTAATTTCGCTATCCTCATAATGTCGTAAAAGATTTTGCGAAGGCAACGGTGTATCCTCATATTCTCTTAAATTAGAGCATGTGCTTTCATTCAACACATGTTCTCGGATTTTCGTTGCAATATTTTGATCCGATTGCACTTTTTTCGAACTTTTGCCAGTATACTTTTTAGGTTCTTCTGTTAAAAAGAATTTAGTTATAAAAGAGTGAATATAATAATAAGAGTTCATTATTTTTTATTACTATATATAAATTATTATTATACTATAGTATACAAAGAATTATTAAAATTATAAAAATTACAAAATACTAACTGAACGAAGATAAATCGAGATGATAGTGAATGTCATCTGTTTTTTCGCGCGATTCTGCTTCTAGCACACCTTCTACTTTTTGAATATCTTTCACGTCAATATATTGCCGATGGTCTTGCACGGTATTTGATATCACTTTATAAGAGGCTACGCCTAATCGAATGTCGTGCAAAACACGCAAAACGGTTGTCTCGGTAACTTCTTTTATAATTTTGTTTGACTTTTCCTACGCAAACAAATCATAACTTGTAATACTTTAAAAGTGTAATAATTACACTGCTTGATACAATATTAAATGAAAATTGAAGTAATTGAAGTAAAGGACTTTAAAAAATATACATATATTTTATAAACAATACAAAAAGATAAATACAGTAGGCTAATGAGAGTCAGCAATAATAAACGCAATTATTTAGTGAACAATCAATAATCAGATATTGAATTGATGTTTTCTTTATTTTTCAATTCTCTTTGAGATCCTCCTCAGCAAGAATGATAAAAGTATAATTAGCTCGCATGTCCATAATGTTTAAGTCACTCGCAAATTGACGAAGATGCAACGATATTAATCATCACGGAACATGAAGCATGTGCCGTTTGTCGTTGCTAATTCTCATTAGCCTACTATTTATCTTTTTGTATTGTTTAAAATTTGAGAGTCCTAATATAATTATTGTTATATATATATATATAAATTTTTTCCTTTGAGAATCAGTTTACTAACTGAATTATATAACATACATTAGTAATTTTATCCATTGTTTTCATTTGTACTGTTGGGTTTATTCCACTGATAGTTGAAATATTTGATGTTGTTTCAGGAAATTTTTGATTTTCATTGATCGAAGAAGAAGTAAGAGGTGCAATTGTAGTTATTAGTTTAGGCTTTTCCATGGTCCACCTTTAAATGTTTGCAATTTTCTGAGTTGATGAAAGATTTTGTTGCAATATATTAAAAATGGATGCATATTATTGATTTTAATTGATACTCATAATTTTATTTGATAATTAAAAATAATTAAAATTCATATAAATACCAAGTGGAACCAGAATATGTCATCACGGGTGCAGAAAGATCTTCGCATTCCGGCGATGTTACGAAAGATTCACTTCTCGAACGTGGAGGTGGAGTTGTTGAACATTCAGTTGCTGTTGTATAACCCTCCACATTATATTCTCCTATTGCACTTTCGCTACGAGACTTTTCGATAAGTTCCTATAAAAATAAAAAAAGATGAAATTATTTTAAGAATGTTTTAAAATATTTTTCTAAGAGAGAAAAGGAGAAGAAAAATATTTATAAATCAATATTAAAATCAATATTAATATATACCTTAGAATTAAAATCTTTATTTGATATTTCGACATTTTCCATAGATTGCGAACGAATATGAAATGAACTGTCATCAAATTTTTCCATTGGAGGAGTAATAGATTTAATTACATCAGATTTGATTTTTGTAGCTACAATTTCCGAAGTTATTGGTTGCATTTCAGCAATTATAGATACGGCTGAAGTTGTCATATTCGACATCAATGTAGTCGTGTTAGAAGCCGTATGCATGGACTCGTTTGACAGCGACATAGCAGGTATCGAGAACAAGGACGAAGCAGAAGACGTCACAACGGCAGGAATAGACATCGGTCGAGTTTTAGCTCCAGCTTCACATAGTCTCGCATCCAGTTTTTCCGCGAGACGCGTAACTTCCGCTAATTTCGCCGAGATAGCTTCGACTGCTGTCAAATTATCACCAAAGATCGAAGCATCCTCAACTTTAGACATCCTAGAAAAGCGAATTTATTGATCAAATTAACTTTCTAAATAGATGTTTTTATTCTGGAGTTTAGAAATTTTTAAATATTATTTATCCAATATTAATATCCATTGTTAATGAATCTCGTAAGCTTTGTACGATATTATTACTTTTTGTTGTTTTATATTAATATTACTTTTATAGTTTCGTTATAATTGTGTGTAAAATAATAATAAAAAAATTTAAGAATAAATTAAATATATTGATAGTACTTTCAAATCGTATTCATATCAATTTCAATATTGGTTTTTTCAAATGATTTTTTTCATAGGATTAAAGATAGTTTAGTTTGTAATCGGAAAATAATTAAATTAAAAGTATAAGTTGAATTAAAAATAGGACATAAGAAAATGTTACGTAATTAATAATTGACAGTGCATTGACAGTACATCGCGGCGTCACATGGTCTATGCAATTTGGGGCAAAGTTCTAATTTCGTAGCTCACGTTTGCTTTACGAAGCGTCATAATTGATTTCTATATTAAATCTTAAGAATCTTAAAGATAGATTTATTGAAAAAATGTTTAATCTAAGTTTTTGAACGTTATGATTTTTTTATACAGTTCTTCTTTTTTATTACTAAGATAAATGTACCAAAAATAATCTTCGTGATGTGTACAATACGGTAGATGAAATCTTCTTGATGCAAACTAGTTCACCAAAATATTATTGAAACGAGATTCGCGTTTACCAGTTGAGTTTTAAGTTAAGACGTCACTGTGGAACGAAGCCAAAGAAGTGTGGACCATGATATTTTATTATTTATAAATATTGTAACAATTTTTTAGAATGTAATTATTCAATGCTAAAACAAAATTTGTAAAATAATCGTATTATAAAGTATAGATTTAGAAGAAGATTGCTAAATAATATTTTTATGAAGAAATTTCGTGGATGCCTATTACACGGATTAAACATAACTAATAAAAAAACTGTGTGTGTGTGTGTGTGTGTGTGTGTGTGTGTGTGTGTGTGTGTATATATATATATATAGAATAAAAAATAATCTGTATTTAAATTGAATCAAGCGTTATGAAATGTCAATTATCTTATTGCAGTTCACTTACATGCACCGTTTCTAAATTATAGAAGCTATCTCGACGAGAGCCAGCCATAGACTGACATACACTCTGGTAAACACGCAAGCGTTCCACACACCAAGCGTATATTACACTACATTTACTAATTATTATATTTTATTTATTATCGAATTGTGTTTTATAAAAATAAAAAAGAAAAATTTTAAACATTTCTTATTTCGATTTATGTTATTATTAAAACATTTTTATAGAATTATTTTTACTTTATAATTTTCATTTTTTTAACGCTATTTCTTTTGCATAATTGTGTAATTCAAATCATACTAATCTCTGAGGCGTAATATCTTCATTAATGTAACAGTTTATTAGTAATTATATTAATGCGGAACAATTCTTTTTATACTTACGGTTGATTATAAAGAGGTTCCTTCAACCTCGTCTTAAGGAGACGACCTAATCTTACCATCCGACCAACTTCCAATAAAAGTTTCTCTCGATTATCAAGGATATCTCTTATACTTTCTTTGATGCGTACTTTTGCCACTGCATCTTCATCTTTTGCAAAATGATACAAAGCCGTCACTGTTTCCGCCAAATTTTGTAATCCGGTACAATGCTTTAAATAAATTCATTTAAAATATAGAAAAGACAGAGACAATATATATAGTAGATAATGTATAAAATAATGATTCTTTTATTTTAAAATATTAAAAGAATAGAATACTTAAGCAACTTTTGAATTTACATATTGAATTATATTAATTTACGTTCATACATCTTCGACGTTTCTATGAAAAACAGCGCATACTCGTAGTCGGGTTAATTGTTCCTGACTAACAGATCGGAATTGTCGCCAAGCATGTCGTAATTTTGAAGATAGATTAGCGTTACCCTCTAAAGATATTCTGCAAGATAATCTTAGTACACGTGCTCCAGTCACCAATTGACCACCATATTCGTAAGTTCCCTGTAAATATTTATCTTATTATATTTATGTGCTTGACAATTCTACAGAAAGTGAAACAGAATAACTCTCTCTACAGAATAACTCTATTATTGCTTTTGTTTTATCTTATGAAAATAATTTGTAATAGTAATCACGCTATAAAATTACTTTTGCTGTTTCTTGAAAAGATTGGTGTTCCTCTTTTTGCAATTGTATTTCCTTGACATTACAACCAACTTCCATGTGATTTCGAAGTAAAACATTGAATAAATCATTTAACCATTTAACAGCCTGGAAGGTACAATAGACATATAGATTTATTATATTTTTTTACACGCATTAAAACATTTTTGTATTATATCTTAGTCCGTACTTGTTCGGCATCGCTCTCGTACATGTATATCAAAGCTATCTGTTTCAATGACAGCTTTTGTAATTCTACACTGTCATTAAATATATTCTTTCTGGCATTTGTCGCATCTAGTATATCTTTGACATTGACGATATCTTCATCGTAATTTACATGAACTTCTCGACCAAGTGCATCCTTTACGGGCATAGAAAGAATGTCCGACAATTTTTCACCTTCTTTTATAAGCTCGCGTTCTAAACTGTCTGAAAAATTATTTAAACATGAAACTGAACAAATATTAATAACTATCAAAATAATGAGTCATCTTTACCTAAAATCGTTTGACTTTTTTCCAAAGTTAAGAGTTTAATGCTTGCTTGAGAAAAGTTGTAATTCCTATTGCCCATGACTAATTGCTCAAATACTTCACTAGTCTTATCGAAGTACTGTAATAATAAATAGCAAAAAAAACCACTTTCAATTGCTAACAACTAGGTCAATAAAAATTTGATTTCTACCTCAGAAACGAGTCTAAAGAATCTTTGCGAAGTGATTAATACATTTCTACGTCTTTCGAGTCGTGAAGCGAAGCTACGACAAACAAAGTCCATAAAATCTCTTTGAGATTTTAAATCTTCTGGTAGTTTACTTTTAGGTAGACTATCAATTTTATGAAGCAGCTCTGCATATCGCCCATAAGTCTCCTGTAAACACATTAGAATTATATCCTATGTAATACTTTTTAAAACGAAACAAATTTTTAAAACAAAATGAAAATTATAAAATTTTACTCATTTACCCGGCATTGAAGCTCAATTTTTTCGTGTTGCCTTCGGAGTTCCTCGGATGAAGAAACGTCGAAACCAACCTGACAACAAGAGTTCAGCATTACGTCTGCTGGACCCAAGATCCAATCAGTAACGCTTGATACACCCTGTTCCAGATTTTCGATTACTCTCGCAGTATCCAGATTTCGTTCCATTTCTGTCCATGAATTTTCAATGTCCATCTGCAAACGATAGAATAGCATTGTATTAAAACATTGTACTAAATACATATAAAATAAATTTAAATATGCCAAGTAAATGTGATTAAATAACCTGTTTTAATTCAATAGAATCGAGTAGCTTATGAATTCCTTTAATCGTATCCAAAATATCCTTAGAGGATTCTCTACTCATGGAACTTACTAAATTCCTACCTAAATAAATGAAATTTAACTTTTTCCATTATTTTTACATAAGAGACATCATTGCTTAAAATAAATTTTTATTAGCATCAGTTACAAACTACATACATTCTTTTATTTATTTCTTAATATTTATATAATATATTTTTAATCTCATAAAAAAAAATCTAATAGATAAAAATGTATAAACCTGATTGAAGTACATGACGTGCCGTTGATAACAATACTATGCCCATTTCCCAATAAGACTCCACGTCATTCGATTGCATACGAATACCATCAAAAGTATTCAATTTTTGATGTAAATTTGTCATCTTCGATACAAGCTCTAATGCATCTTTCGAATAATTTTCTATTTTCTAAGAAAAAATAAATATCAAGCTAAGCTAAGAAATTAACATATCATTTGCATTTAATTTGTATGTGGATAAAAATGTTTAATTTACCATACGTTTCTTAATCCATTCCATGTGATTGTACGCCTTGTTACCTGCTAATTCGTACGGTAATTGAGAAAAATCGATGTACACATGCAGCCTCGTTAGAGTAATGTATAGTGGCTAAAACAATTAACAAAAATAAAAGAAAATCAAAGTTATTACGCCTTTATACAATAATAACGCACAATTAATATTTTATTAATTGTAATTGTAATATATACAATTAATATTAATAATATTTTTTTAATTTAATCCAAACCGAAAAGACATTTTTCTACTTACAATTAGCTATGTTCACATATTAGTTTAATGTCATTATTGTTGTAATATTTTTATTAAATTGATTTACTCACTTCGCCTTCTTTGTGAGATTTGGTACAACTGTCGACACGTTTATCCCAAAAACCATCCGGCCGTATCACGATCACAGAAATGACTTTAGATCCTATCAGATTCGTAGAAAGTCTAATACAAGATCTAGTTACGCGCCATGCACTATGACGCGCGTCTACAATTAGAACCAATCCATTTTCCTTCGTCTCGTCGCTATGTAATTAATCATCAATAAATATTAAATCACTTATATGTATAAATATATGTATATATATATATTTTTTTAAGTGTGTATACATCAGTTGTATACATTAATGAAATATCAAATATTCTATACCTGAAAATTGATATAAAATATAAAATGAGGGACTCTAATTTTGATTTCGTTGCTGAATCAAATTCTGGTGGAACATTTATTACTATTAAAGGTCGTCCGTCGTGATCACGACCGCCTGGAATATATGCAAGCTTTGATTCTAAATCCTCTAGAATATTCGCTGCTTTCAAATTTTTCATTGGCATCTCCATAACTATTTGTTAAAAAGAATCGTCTTAATATATAATTAGACAGTAATAATAAAATAAAATTTCCTAAATATATTTTTTATATTTAATGTTTTATGCATCAACATTTTAATTATAATT
>NW_017259349.1:308343-341204 GCF_001594045.1 Atta colombica
AATTCGGAAACACTTGAAAAGTATTATAAAGAAACATTATACATGCAGTGCACGTAATATATACTTGATATACATCGCGGAAATGTGGAATATCAGTGAGCAGCTGTTTCAACTCCAGATGTTATATCTGTATGTCCACGTGAGCAACAAGCAAACTATCGTGCCTCGTTAATGTGAGTCTGTCGCACGTGTTCGCATTAGTGACAGAAGAAAAATTTTTACATGTGTGTAGATGTATGCACGTGTATTTATATGAAATGAAATGTGTACGAGCACAATGCACGATAGATGTAGTGCGAAGCTATAGCTGCAATGGAGGCTGCAGGAAAACCGAAAGCCATCTCTGGTCCATTCAGATACAACGGTACTTTGGCCGATTAACCGTGTGTTTCCCCTTCTTTTATGCATGGCTCTTCCCTTCCTTTCAGCTCTCTATCTCTCTGGAACTGCATTTTTCGACTCCTTATCTTCCTGGAGCAGAAATATGCAGAAATATTTTAAGTAAACGGAAATTACAGAGAAATAACGTAAAGATATTTATAAAAGTTTTATATGATTTTTGGGCATATATAGAATTAATAGATATCGCAAATCACTTTATAATTATGCAAATTTAATTATTTATAAGCAGAATGCTTTTATTACTATTTCTAGTACAGTAGGAACATTCGAAAGAATTCGACAGTTATTTCGACGAATAAAAATCTAAATTATTTCAGAAGGAAAAATTTTCGAACATTTATAGTATGATAATAATGATATAATGATTATATAATAATTTAATTACAAAACATATTGAATACATTATCTTTAATAATGTAAATAATTCAAAAATTTATTAGTTAATACATTACTATTCAATATGTTTAATGTAGTAATATATTAAACAAAAAGTATAACAAAGAAGAAACCTGTGTGTAAGGAAAAATTATGAATTATATATATATATATATTATATTACGTACAGTTCAGATTACGATGATATTCTAAATTAACATTTTTTATAAAAGATCTTTAAAATAATTACTCTAAAAAAGACAAATTTATAGCAATTTATATCACAAGACAAGTTTATTTTAAACTATTCGATTATTTAGGCAACTGTACGGTATGTTGCCTTCAAGTAAATAGTTTACAACACTTTTTATTCTTTAATAATTTGCAATCATTGATGAGGAAAACATTGATATTTTTTGTGTATATTTACGTATTTATTCCCAATATATAGCATTGTATGATCTCATTATAAAAATCGAAGAAAGAGTGAAGAGAACAAGGCTATATTAATAAAAGAGATTAATATCAATATAATATATAATACATTACGCACAATAACTATATAAACTTTGAATACAAATTTTAACATAAATATCTTACACGTCAAGCATTACATAACACTTTCTGATCAAACTCTTAATCCAATAATATAATCAAACGATACATTTTTCATTATTATAAAGATATATATTGATAGAAATATGTATATACAGAAATATGCACAGAATATAAACACCAGTGAGACAAAGATAGATGTCGAGAAAAGCTGAAGAGATTTGGCGTCGCTACAGTCGTCGACCACGGGGAAGTTCGCCAGTGCTCCATCGAGCCTCGTGCTATATCAAGCATATTTGCTATCTTTCTCTCACTCTTTTTGGCCATTTCTTTTCTTTTCTCTTTCTATCTCTTTTCCTCTCTCTTTCTCCGCTTCTCTCTCTCTCTCTCTCTCTCTCTCTCTCTCTCTCTCTCTCTCTCTTTCTATCCCTCTTTCACCCAAGTTGGGCATCATCAGCATCATTTTGCTCTTTGATCATTCTTTAGATAATACTGTAAATGTGATACTTTTGATATTTTGATATGTGAGAACGATCGGAAAATTAACGGGGTAATCGTCGAGCAAAGCGATCTTCTCAACAAGAAGGAGGAGGAAGAAGAAACACGATAATGGGCAACGCTACCACGAAAGATTATTCAAGAAGTATCTCCGTTGGCACCAGCTCGAAAAAAACGCGTTGGGATAATCCAGGTAAATTAGTCTATTGTTTTAGCCTTTTAATGCTATGATTCTTAATCATTTTGAAAAATCATTATTGAGAGTCAAGAGTAAATTATCATGTTGAACTAAAAAAGAAGAAATCGCTATCTAATTTAGTGCAATAAATGTTATATTTTGAAATACATCAACATAAAGATTTTTCCTTGTTTCTCTTTTTTTTCTACCTTTCCTATCATAACGTTTATAATAACAAAATAATTATTTACTTTTAAAAGTAATAAATGTTTTTATTACTTCCGAAAGATATAATCTTTACCCATTTTCTTAAATAGATATAAATTATCTTTTTTTATATTATAATAATATAATTACACTTAATAGTAGTAAAAATATTAATAATAAATTATTTTCTAATATGTGTCGTACAATTTATAATTTACATAATAATTACATTATTATAACTACATTGTATTCTGTCAAGATTTATTATTTTTTTTATTATAAATGTCATCATTATCTATTTTTTTCATATAGTTCATTTTCCTATTGCTAGTGATACAAACTTAAGATATAAAAGATTACAAAAATTATTGTCACACGCAATTACGTTCAATTAGTTTCGATATCGAAATAGCATCTAAAATTAGACTGCTACTAACTTTGATTTAGAAACGATTTAGATTGATTTTCAGTCTACTCCATTAATTACTATAACATTGTATAATGTCCATTTTTAATACATAATCAATGAACATTATGCGAAATCAGGATATCTCAAATACTTAATCTAAGGATAATGCGCCGGTTCAGTACTCTACTGTACTGCCAAACGCGACGCATTTTATTTTGGGAGCGGTACTTACGTACCGATGTTGAAAATCATCTGCTTCTATATACATACATGAATATAATATAGTTCTAGAGAATATATTTCTTAACATTAATATTATGTTTGCTTGTCACTTTCTTCAGTTTCAAATAAAAAAGAATATTATTAAATGCATAGTTATTACAAAATAGATTAATTATTAATTTTATGAAAACTTAAAAGAACTGAAGAAATTTGGTATAGGTCTTCCGGCCCCACCAGGCAGACCTATCTTGATTTCGGGAACGAACGAAACGCAGCCAGATCTTGTTGCAATACGATGGGAGAGATCACCAAGTAATGGTGGATCGGCGATCGTCGGATACTTGATCGAACATCGGCGACTAGGCTCTCCTCATTGGATACGAAGCACCTCCGGTCTTTGTGCTTTTCCAGAACTAACTCTCAGTGGGCTTGAGCCAGGATGGCGTTACCAATTTCGAGTCAGAGCACAAAACGCACTTGGATTTTCACAATCAAGCGAGGTCTCCGAACCACTCACAGTTACTTTACAAAGAGCCGCTGTCGCTTGCGCTCCTCATTTCGATCTAGAGCTTAAAGATACGGTTGCACTCGAAAACGAACAGGTACGTAAAGATTATTGCACGTTCAATCATAAAACTTAATGCATTTGTAATTTTCTAA
The DNA here is from genome assembly GCF_001594045.1 of Atta colombica. NCBI lineage: Eukaryota > Metazoa > Arthropoda > Insecta > Hymenoptera > Formicidae > Atta > Atta colombica. The sequence continues at coordinate 311,850 of NW_017259349.1, forward strand.
TATAGACTGAATTTGTCATACACTTCTCTGGTACACCATTGCCAAAAATTTCATGGTTTAAAGACGGTTTTGAGATCTTTAGTAGTAGACGCACTAGAATTATTACGGATAATGGAAAAAGTGTTCTCTTGATTCATCAGACCGCACTTAATGATGAGGGTGAAATTAAATGTACCGCCACCAATCGAGCAGGTCATGTTGCTACCAAAGCTAAATTAATTCTTGAAGGTAAATTATCAAAATAAAAAATATGTAAATATAAATATGTGATTCAAATTTTAAATAAGAAGATCCTATATTCGATTCAATCCTATTTTCGAAGCAAATAAACATTATTTTTTAATATCGATAAATTGCTGAATTATTTGTCTTAGCATCTCCACGGATACGATTGCCACGTCAATATGAAGATGGTTTACTTTTTGAGCAAGATGAGACTATTAGACTGAAAGTATCTTTAGCAGGTAGACCAACGCCTTTTGTCACCTGGTATCATGACGGAGAACTGATATCCAAAGATATTAGACATATATTTGAAGTGATGGATGGTGAATCAGTACTGAGAATACCAGATGCCAAACGAAATGATCGAGGAGAATACACTGTTAAAGTCGCAAATAAATTAGGCGAAGATACTGCGTCTTTTCTAGTCACTGTGACAGGTGATGATATTACATTAATTTAAAGACTAGGATTTTAAAATGTCATGTAAATTTGATAAGTTACGTGTTTTTTTGAATTATCGATTTTTTTGAATTATCAACAGATCGACCCGCTGCTCCTGGTAAAATAGCTGTTGCGATGACACTAGGTAGATCGGTGACGTTGTCGTGGAAGGAACCAGAAGATGACGGCGGATGTAAAATCGGGACTTATATTATCGAGTACTACAGAGTACGTAATTGAAATTATTATTTCCATATGTAAAAATTTTCAGAAACTTGGCAATGATATTTTAGATTGGCTGGGAGGTATGGCTTAAGGCAGTTACAAGCAGACGCACAACCGCAACATTAACTGAATTAATCGAAGGTTCTGAATACAAATTTCGTGTGAAAGCTGAGAATCCTTACGGAGTCAGTGATCCGAGTGAAGAAAGCGATGTTATTTTCATTCCAGACATTAAACGAAGGTACTTTATATTATCGACAAATATTTAAATTTAGCATACATTTAGTTACACAACAATAAATTTATAATTTTACGTTGTAGAATCGTAACACCGTCTTTGAATGAAAAATCGCAAAGTCATCGAGAGATCAGCAGATCTCGTGGTGACAAACGAGAGAGAGAGGTGAGTTTCACTATGCCAGCGCAAAGAACTAGAAGTCTAACAAGAGAAGAAGCTAAAATCCGAGACGACGAAAGTAATAGTCGCTTTAAATACGATGAGCGATCAGCTTCGGTGCAACGACTCGCAATGCCAACTTCTACATTGGATAGACCGTCCAGAGCCGATAGTAAAGTAACATTTGCATTGGATACTTTGGAAAAAGAAGAACCTCCGATTCCTCCGATCAGATCAAGAGAGCACAATTCCACGAAGCAACAAGTTTTTCTTGGAAATCATACCAACCAATCAAATATTGCAATAAATGCGAAAGACAAGGTAAGAAATAATAAAGTGTAAAAAACGCTATAAATAAATACTGGCTTAAAAGAAAAAAAAATACTATATAATAATATATTTATTTTTGAATGTAGCAAGATGTTATTACGAAAGAAGAAACAACAATGACATTAAAATCAATACCAACTATGCAAGTCTCTTCTCCAATTATCGAAGACAATATCACGTCACATTTTATAATCAAAGAAAGGAGTCTCTCTCCACTCAACGTGACAAGAATTCAAGAATATCAGAATGAGGAGAATCGTACTACAGCGAACTATCAATTTTTATTATCATCAAATTCAATTCCAAAAAAACAGACCGTTGTAAACGAATTATTATCATTGGATAATTTGCAATCTCAGAGAATATTGCAAGAGCATGATGAGAACGCATTACACGGTAGCTCGGAATTCATGCTTGTTTTATATCCAGAAGATGAAACACAAGAGGAAGATATCAGCATGGAGAACTCTACAGAAATTCGAGTTAAAAGCAGTATAAGTAAGTACAAGTGAAATTTTTTTATTAAAATATTTTTGAAAAATAAGAATTGTCTGTAAATGTTAACTTTATAATCACTGTTTTAGATGATAAACAGAATATGATTGAGTTAATAGAAGATGAGAATGATCTCATACCACCACCAATATCGTTATCTCTTCCAGAATTATTTAGCGCGCAGCATCAAATGGTGGAAATAATGCGAGAAGCGGTTAGCTCTACTGAACTTCTTCACGAACGAGCTATGGAACGCTTTTATCGCGCAGTTGCTGCTGAAGAGGCATCCGAAACTGCCAAACAAAAAACACAATTTGAGAAACAAACCAAACTGACACTATTAGATGTCGAATCTGTTCAAAGACCATCGCTTCGAAGACGCTTATCCAATTCTACTACTACGAAAAATTTAATCATTTCCTGGCAAGCCAAAAAGAATCGTCGAAGATTGAGCGAAGGACAAACAGATGCGGCATCAAAAACATTAAAACTTCTTTCACCAGTTTTGTTATTGGATGTTGAAGCTAGATCAGACCCAAATCTTCCCTCTGAAATGATAATGACAGACCCTTGGGAAAAGAGCAACAAAGTCGAATTCGTGGAACGTCTGCATAGATGGCACGAAACGACTGTGCCGTTATTAAAAGAGGTGCAACAAGAGGAGTCGATACAAATGTATAATGAAGAGAAGGTGATAGTTCCATCATCCATTACTGTGGATAAAGTAGAATCTCAATCGCTGGCTCAAACAAAGGAAACAGAGAAAGAGGAAAATATTAGCATTGAGACTTCCGAAGAGTCATCAGAAGAGATCAGTAGTGCAGACAGCGAGGATTTGAAATTATTAAAATCAAGGATTCTGGCAAGACAAATTATCGATGAAGAAGATACTTATCATCCTAGGGGAAAACCAATACCACATGTCGAACCAGAACTACAGATTTCGTATGACAGGTTACCAATTTGTGAGATTTCATCTCTTTCACCCATCAGAACGGTTACTTCCGCCTCATCTAATAATGTGATGCCCAAATCAATCCTAAAAAAGCCCAAAGACGAAATGACAATTACTCAGAACAATTTTGGTAGATCGATTCCTCCAGAAAAACCAATTAGGAAGGCATTATCGCAATCGTATCAACAAGAAGATATAGAAGAGATAAATATGGATACTAATAACAAAATTTTGAATCTTCCTATGTCTATTGTGTCCGAGACTCTAAAGACTCCTACGATGTCAGAATCAGATACGGATAGTATTATATCTGCAGCAGAAGCAGCAAAAAGTCGAAGAATGCAATCGAAATTGCGATCCATAACACCTGAAGAAGAAGCAGCCGAAATAGAAGCTAAAATGGCTGTTATAAATCAATATACTGAGATAGTGCGAGAATATTCGAGTCATTCACGACACGGTAGCGCAGCCAGCTCTCGGAGATCTTCATTTTCTGAAGATCAAGATCAAAAGTATCGAGTACAAGAAAAACATGCACCAAAATTAACAGACAAACAAGAGCAGGATAAGAAATTAAAATTAAAAATTAAAAATAAGAATGAAATCAATGAAGAAAAAAAAGATAATCAAGCATCGTATTCTAAGAGAGAAAGCGTTGATGCTAGAGGTACGACTTCAACGAGAAATGCGATGACTGCGAAGCGTAAAAGTAGACCAAACTCTAGGGACCAATCTCCAGCTGCGAGAAGAAGTGAAAGAATAGGAGGTACTTCTTCAAGATCATCTTCGAAGACCAGAAATCGTACACCTTCTAAGGAAAGAAATAATCGATCTTTAACAAAAAATGAATTGAACGAGCATAATTTTCGTAGATCTAAGATATCTTCTAGACCTTCCTCGCGCTCCTCATCACGATCAAGTTCTAGGGAAAGATTTGGAACGACAGTACCAATAGAATCGAAGGTTGAGAAATTGCAAAAAGCACTCGAGAATAGTAAGCATCGAGCAATGAAAAAAGAAATGGAAGAAACTAAGGAGAATGCACGAGAAAACTGTTTTAATCAAGCAAACGGAAAGTTAGCTTTAGATGCTAAAAGAACAGTCAGATCGACCGTAAGCTATATAACCGACTTGACATTACTAATAGCTGCAATGTATATTTATTTCTTTAAAAAGGAAACTTTGGCGATTCCGTTTATCGTGCTTCTTCTATATCGGAAAGTACAAGAAGAAATACATGGGTGGATGCCACGTCGTTGGAAGCGATCTACCAAGAAATATTAATATTGTTCGATGTAACAGGATAATCACATATACATCTTATTTATTGATTAAAATATTCTAAATAATTTAAAATATTTTAATCGATATAATAATTTAACAAAGAGATATAATTTATACACTAAAGTGAAATAGTATTACATACATATTAAATCACAAATTACTTTATAGTATTCTCATATATGTTTTAATCGAAATCTTGTTATTGTTATCTGTTATTTATAATGAATGTTAATTCTGTACTCCTAATAAATTATATATGTTTTCACACTACATTAAAATATTAATTATTACATGATACATTATTTCATATTATATTAATATGTTATGTATATTATTATTATTATTATTATTATTATTATACGTGATTATATGTTATTCTAAAATTATCTAGCTTCCATATAAAATTTTGCAATACGAATAATGTTTTTTTTTTGCTATTCTACTAAATTTAATATTTACTTAATTATTTAATTGCAATTTTAAAATATATGTAAATGAGATATAGAACAAGAAAACAGAAAGGAAAAAAATTATAAAATTAAGAATTATGAATGTTACTAGCAATTACATCAGCGACAACTAGATATTATGGAAAGAGGGTACGAGGATACGAAGATTTCAGACGGCGCATGTGCTTCTTTCGTTAAAACGACAAAGCTGAGAGTATGGTATCGAGACGATTTTAGAACGGAGCAGGGCCTCCTACCGTCAGACATCGTAGCATAGAGTGTGCTGTATTAATATAGGATCGAGACAGAAACAAGTTGGTGACGGTAGTGGCGGAAGACGGTAGTGCAGGTCTTCTCGAGTAATATACGCGTACGCATCTCGGATCTCTGCACGTAATGTCAATATACGGAAAGATTGTTCTACATAACATCTATTGAGATGACCTTAACAGGTAAGATGCACGATTGAATTGCTTTGCCGGTATAGCCGGTATAGCCAGCAATGCTGAACCAAGACGATATCTTGCTCGATGCAGTTGATTTATTAACAACATGACGGAAGGTGCCGGATTTTTAATTTTTATGTCTTATATATGTCTTATATAATTGCAATGAAAAAAATGATAGCGTGTCAATTGTTTATCTATACGACATATAAATAAAATATTATAATAGGAGGAGGGAAAAGATATATGAATCGTGTAAATGTCAATGTGTAAATAAAATGCGTAAAAATGGTAAATGATAACTTAGCTTAAGAATTCATAAAAGAGAAGTTAATATAAAAAGATAACAAAAACTTGTATAATTAGTATGAAAAATATTTATTGTTCAAAATGACAAAATTTATTTATTACTTATATCTATACTTGTATATATTCTTTTAATTCTTGTAATTATTGAATGTCGCTAAACTTTGTCTTTAATAGTCATCAATTTTAGTTTTATATACACATAAATCACATTATTTTACAGCTAATATAAATTCTCATTTACATTATACATATTAAATGAGTAAAAAATGTTTGTTTTACAAAATATGCTTAATAAATTCATAATTAATGTCTTCACAAAATCATAATTCAATATAAAGATCAATAGTGTTGTTTGCCAAAATTTCTGCTAGATAAACATTTTTACTTATAATGTTGTATTTGGGTGTGCATAAGCGCATTTAATCAAAATACGAAGTATATTTCAGGTTGTAAAATTTATTAGAAGAAGCAATTTTTCGAAGAAAAATATAAGATTTTTGAAACTTTGATAGATTGGCTTTTCAATTTATTGTCTTAAATAGTTTTGTTCTTTATCATGCTTTTGTTACATTGTCTATGTTTATATGCTATTTCACACTGCATATTTTATCCGAGGAACGTCTGGGGAACATCCTTAGGACGCAGATTGTCCTTTGGACGTCTGTAGGGACATCCCTTGGAGGTGTATGTTGTATAAAAGTATTTTGCATAAGCGTATTACTAATAATTTTTCAAAGCACGTGAGTCTCGAAGCTTTTCAACAGAAAGTTTCCTCCCGTCATCGTATATCGATAAAAAATAGTTCTTTAATAAGAGTCTTCAATATTAAAATTAATAATAAACCTTTTTATATTGTAAAAGTGCAAAAATGTAATTAATTACCGTGCTATGTAAATGTATGCAGATACGTTGAAAAATAAAGGGCCACCAGAATGGATCGAAGAAGATCAGATCGTATCAGTTCAAGGATATGTAGGTGAAGATATTATTATCGAACTGAAATTGGCTCTATCTGAAAATTACGATGACTTACGATTCGAACTGTAAGTTTATACTAGACTAAAATGCTAACAGCTTTTTTATATGTGTACTCGTTCCTATTGTAACGTAATTTTTTAATTTGGAAATAATGTTTCGTTTTCACATTATCGTTCACTCTCATACATTGGCCTTAATTTTACATAGAACCTTGGGACGTGCCAAGGATCAAACGCAAGTTATTTTGAGCTGTCGCGCACTTAATTTCGGAGAACCGAATTACACTTGCCTCATGTAGCTTCACTCAATATTCCTGCATAGATCACTTTGCCAATGCTAGGAATGTAAGCAACATATATATGTCTGTACTTTTGACGTTTAAACATCAATAAGTATCAAAGAAAGTAAACAATATGCTATTGTAACAGTTTATGCTTGTAATAGATTTTTTCATGATTTGTAAAAGGATATCATGTTCTGATTTAAGTTATTCCGAAATATTTTAAGAACGTACCATATATTTTTATTTTTACATCTTGAATAAGATCAAAAACTAAATGTTATAATTGTCATTATCAATTATTTTCCGATATATATGCATATATTCAGCGTTTTAAAAAAATCAAATCAACATTAAGAAAAAGATACAGAGATATAGATAAATCATTATACATTTGCTACTTCTTATTTTATGTAACGAATTTTATGAAAACATTCGAAAAAGTAAAATATTTCGCACAACTTGAAATCTATCTGCGGTGCATTTATGCAATGATTTCATAATATAATCGTGATGTTTATCGAATTCTTAATGCGAAACCGTATATCCCACATATTCTTTAGCTTAAAATATTTTCATCATAATAACGATGCAGAAGCAATAATGGTAATACGAATGAATTATGAAAATTTTGATTTTTAACATATAATATAACCCTTCTGCAATAAATATTATTATACGCTAAAATATTATATGCTAAATATTATTATAAACTAATCTTGACCGATCAAAATTTTCATAGAAATATGAAAGATGCCCAATGCTCTCGCTCGGTCCAGCTATTCCTCGGTTGGCTCTTATTAGCTTCTATATGAAATAGCCTGTTGCTTAGAGTTCCTCGAAACTATCTCAACGTACTCGTTGATGGAGGTGGAAAATTGGGAGGGGACAGTTTGACGTTGGCATTTCGCTATCAGTCTAACGCTGAAAGAGCGTCGCGACGACCAACAAATTCCTAAGAAAGAGTTTTAAATCATTCGATTTGATTGTATCAGTATGCGTCTCTTACTTATCAAAAGTTTAAAAAGATGGTTACATGGACTCAATTAAATCCAAATTGTTGAAACTCTAATTTAAAGCTCGGCCAATTGTCGTTTCCTTGTACATTTGTTTCAAACAATCTTAAATACGAATAATTAAATTAAATCATGAATTAAAAATATAAGAGGGCTTGCTTCTCTATCGTGGATTCTATCTTTGAATAAAAATCTTTTAAAAGGCTCGAAAATCTATAATCTTGTAAACTTAAAAAAAAAAAGATATAATGTCATGGAAAATTGAAGGGAAATTAAAATTTACACGTTAAAAAAACAAAATGTCACACAATTTGATGATATACAATTAAAATTAAATGAATGTGTTGATATTCTTGATAAATTTGAGACGTATATCAATGACTCAATAAAATCAATTTGCAGAGCGCCATCGCGCTGTTAGAATTTGATCGACCACTGTGTATTCTGCTAATTTTGTGGCTCACGCGGTGCTTACAGTGTCATGAAGAAAGATTATACACGACAGATCAATACTTTAGAAATTGAAGTAGGCAAATCATTGTTGATGTTCTGAAAAGATATGTGAAAAATAAAAAGAGATGTGATATTGAAGAATTTCTAAAGCTAAATCCGAAATGTTGTGTGTCTGTAAAAAAAATGTGGACAATTTATGGCTGTTATCTCATTGATAGTGCATTCTGATATAAAACAAGAAATTACTTCTTTTATTTTGGTTCATCATCATGGGAAGCGATTGCTGTAAATGCACTAATGGTAAAAAGAACGTTATTACCGGGTCCTCCTCCGATGGATCGGAATATCGGTAGGAAAATAAAAAAGTTCTTGATTTAATTTAATGTATTAATTTCTACAAATAATTATATAGTTTCTCAGAGCTATAATATCATTCATATTCTTAAATATTTAAATATATATGTTATTAATATATAAAGTGAATAATAGAAATTAAATTACACTAAAGGACAATGTCGCGTCATATTGCGTGAGCTCTCATGTCAGATGCATGCAATTGCATCAAGTTGCAATGTCTAATACATTGGTATATGATATTTTTAGGATCATTCTACATTTCTACTATTTTTTACACAACATGATAATTTATTTATAAATGAAACAAGTGAAAGATTACTTTATTAGATGTAGACAACTTTCTTCTTAATTTTAAACAAGCTTTTCACATTGTGAAAAAGGTGACAAAAATAGGGCAGTAGAGCAATGCCAAAACTCTAGATCATCCTGTTGACCGAAATATGTCGGGCCAATATATTTTTATGTAGTGTAGATGTAAAATACGTATATGGAGAATACAGCAAGATAGACAGATATTTTGGACAAATGAAGATTATAGCAACTTTTCTTTTTCATTTAAATTTACTCTAATTTGATTTGCCCTCATGATAAATTAATATTATTTAATTTATAAAATTTGCAGAATACGAGATGGATTACCAATTTCATCAGATCGTTATCAATTATCAATGCGAGGCAATATCGTTCAATTGACCTTGAAGCAATCGCGTAAAAATGACACGGGTTACTATTCTCTCGTAGCAACGAGACTTGGACAAGAAAACGATAAAGGAGCTTTAAAGAAATTTGATTTGAGCATCAGCGAACCAAGTTACGAAGAGGACGATCCTCCTGTTTTCTTGAGAAGATTGAGCGATCTCGCGGTAAAAGTCGGCACTCGAACTAGATTTCTTGTAGAAATTCGAAGTTCAACCACTTTAAAGGTATAATTTACTATAGAGATAATTTTACTTTATACTAACAGACAGAAAACGATTTATTTGTACGTGTTTATTAGAATATTAATTTAATTAAATAGTTTGTACATACATTAACAAGAAAAGAAAATTCTACTTGGCAACTTACTCATATCCATAACATCACGTAAGATACGTCCCTGCTTAACATATAAATGGATGATACATAGTATTAAGTATTACGATCAACCCGGAAAGTTGGAACCCTGATGGTGCTAGCAGTGACTTATTGTCAGACATGTCTCTTCCTTCTATCCTAGTATCAGATGAAACGAGAAAAGCGAACTAAGATGGACCGGGAGGTCCATGACCTGAACTCGCGACGAAAAACGAAAAGTAAAGGAAGCTGGTTACGCGTTCTTGTGCGTCGTATTAATACTATTATTACGCATGCCCGCATACTATGCCAAGGGATTTATACTCCAACATTTCTTCGCATGCCTCTTCCGCTATACGTGCAAAAGCAATAGCCTAATATATTATAGCATACTGTGTATTACAAAACGTGTTTATACATTCGTATATGAGATATTACAATAAAGTAATAAAATTTTTTAAGCGACAGATTTTTTTTTATATTACATTTAAATTAGATTCACTAATTTCAGATAATTTGGTATAAAGATGCTTCGCCTATTCACAATGGATCTAGATTCTCTCTCGTTCATGAAGGAAATTTTCATTGCGTTGATGTCGCTCCAGTTACAGTTGAGGACCAAGGATGCTGGACTTGCATGGCGGAGAATCGTAGTGGAAGATCCTCATGTACATCTACTCTCACCGTCATTGGTAATCGATCACTCACTCTATTTATTCGACATTTTTAACTTTGGTCGTTTTAAATAATTAATAATTAATCATTTTGATAAATCTGATAAATTTTTAGTTCCCAAGGCTTACAAAAAGCCAGAATTTGTTGAAGAACTCCGCGCGCTGCTCACTGAGACAGGTACCGTGTCGTTGGAATGTAAAGTAATCGGTGTGCCTACGCCAGTATTGAGATGGTTTAAAGACAACAAGGAAATCAAAGCTGGCGATGTTTTTGCTTTGACTGCTAATCCCGATGATCCAACATCTCTCGGTGTTTATACATGTGAGGCGATCAATTGCATGGGAACGGCCTATTCTTCCTCAAAAGTAAACGTCCACTATTACGATTGCGCAATAACAATTGTAACGATTCTCTTATATTTTCTATCATCAATTTCATTAAATGTAGACACGTTATTTTATCTCAGGTTCACGTAGTTGGAAGAGGAAGCCGAGAAGGTTCATTGAAACCGGCAGATGCTTTGGCACCATCCGGACTTCTTCCGATATTTAAGCAGATACTTCAAGATGAATGTTGTCGGATTGGAGACACTATAGTACTATCTTGTTATGGTAAATTAATAATAATTAATTATAATATTAATTAATAATTCATAATAATTCTTTCTGTTTTTATTAACATTTATCTCATGCCAATAAATGAAACATTATCAACAATGATAGTTCAAGTACCACCCTGGCCGAAAACAATCGTCTGGTACAATAAAGAAGGCCGCATTGAGCCTAGCGAAAAGTATCATATAATGGAGGATGGCATAGGAGGATATTCAATTGAAATAAAACAAGTAGAAGCCATGGACGAGGGTGAATGGAAATGTGTCGTTACCAGCGAAGACAATATAAAACAATTTACGAGTTGCTATGTAGCAATGTCTAGTACGTATTATGATAATAAAAACTAATTTATAACAAAAAATATAATTATTCGATCAACATTTATCTTATTTTCTATAAAGTACCAAGAAACTACAGGAAACCCCGCTTTATGGAGAATCTGAAAGCAATCTTGACGGAAGAAGGTCTCGTTTCATTCGAATGTAAAGTTGTAGGTTTCCCAACACCATTGCTGAGATGGTTTAAAGACGGTCAAGAACTTAAACCAGGAGACGTTTATCAATTAACCGGGACTAATTCATTAGGTATGTGTATCCGTTAAATTTATTATATATTATTTTTTTCCTAGTCTCTATTTAAGTTATAGATTTATTTAAAAATATTTAGGTTCTTATTGCTGTATCGCGAAAAATTGCATGGGCGAAGCTAAGAGTACCGCAGAATTAACCATCGAAGATATACAAAATCAATTAAACGAAGAAGAACGTTTCCAACTTTTGAGCACTAATCAACCACCAAAATTTATAAAAGGCCTCAGAAGTTGTGAAGCAAAAATAAACGAAAATTTTCGCTTTACAGTACAAGGTATTTCCTGTTTCTTTTTTTAATAAATAAATTGTTGAATAACTGTTATCCTATCTCACGCAGTTTTATATTACACTGATAAAGATACTTTTTTCTTTAGTAAGCATAGCACCGGAACCAACTCTTTCTTGGTACAGAGATGATGCAATAATGGACGAATCTGACAAATATCAGATAGCAAAAGAGAATCTTGGCAAATGCCATTTTGAAGTGCGAAATCTCGAATTTATTGATCAAGTGAATATTCATAACATATATAATATATTCATATTTGCTGTGATATAAAGCAATTAAAAGCGTTTTTTTTTTTCGCATTTCTTTAGGCCGAGTGGAAGTGCGTAGCGGCAAATGATTTTGGCCATAGTGTCACTTCTTGTTTTTTGAAATTAATTATTCCTAAGCATTACAAAAAACCAAAATTTCTCGAGAATCTACGCGCGATCTTATCAGAAGAAGGTGCTGTAAATTTAGAATGCAAAGTTATCGGCGTTCCGCAGCCAGTTTTAAAATGGTACAAAGACAATGTTGAACTCAAGCCTGGTGATATACATCGAATTATTTCCGGACAAGATGGTACTTGCTGTTTAGGAATATATACTTGTGAAGCTATCAATTGCATGGGAACAGTCAGTAGTTCCGCATCTTTACTAGGATTCGAAGGTAGCATTTACCTATTGCACATAATAATTTTTAATTATTATCACTTGATAATGGTCCGTCTATATGAAAAGTATAAAAAGTTTTTCTTAACAATTCTGTTTTTATTTTACGTTGACATTCTAAGCGAGCTTTATATGTATGTAACTTTATTTAACTTTACAGATAAAAAAGATGCAAAAGAAATCCAGTCATCAAATGGTCATGAACTAGCGAGAAACTTGTCATTGTCAACGATACATGAAGAGCGAACATCTCAATTGTATGACACACCGCAAACGGATCATTCCGTTACTTTGGATGAGCGGGGCGAGGTATCTTTTAGCTTTGATGGCAAAGAAGTGTCAGTCAGTCTGTACGAAACACCTGATCTTACTGAGGAAGAGGCACTACAAATTGTTGAAATGTACGCCGATCAGCTGTCTGAGCATGTTACAGGTAAAAAGATTAATTTTTGTTGATTCAGCAAAATATAATAGTATTAAATATACGCTAAAAAGCTACATCTTTTTGTATAGAACACAATGTGATTGAGTTACCACCAATGAGATTTGTCAAAGAAACATCTACGACCAGTAATTTGTTAATGGAAGCTGTAGTAATCGATGTATCTCCTGATTATTTTGTTAGCGCGGAAGACAATGATGATTTACGAACAGAAGCTGATTTCGAAGATGTCTCCATTATGGATGATATGACGCGTGCCCTTTCGCCTGAGCGCGATTCCCGAAGTTCCTTAAAAAGATCAACTCGATATAATGCAGATGAAGACGAAAAAGTTCCTAATAGACCTCCTAGGAAAAAATCAATGAGTTTATCATTATCGAAAAGCGAAAAAAGCCAACGCATAGAATCTGAAAGCTTTCATAGCGCACAAAAAGACGAGCCACTATTGTCTCCGCTTTCATCTTTGAAGCAGGATGACAGCGATACTTTTGCAGACGCTTTATCTTCTGCACATCTCTCCATCACAGAAAGTCTTGCCCTGAAACAGATGACATTGGAACATGGAACAATAGATAACAATAGAAAACGCAGCTTGAGCGCAGGAAGATCAATCGGTTCTAGTCTAGACGATGGTATCGGTGGAGATTCCTCTTTCGATTCAATGATCGGTGTTCCTAAAAAAAAGCAACGAAAAAAGAAGCAACAGAAGGACAAAAATAATTCTGAAAAATATTCCGGCTCCGGTGATTACGAGCATGAGAGGAATGAATCGGAAGATAAAGTTGATATGAAGATAAAACATCAACTTACAGAACCGATTGAAAAAACAGAAATAGATAACAGAAATGGCACCGAAGCAGTAAAAGAATTATTTACTAAAGAAAAATTGTTAGATAATTTAAAAAATGTAAAGGAAATCAGCAGCCATATCTCAGAAGAGAATCAAGAATCGACACAAGATACTCTTTTTGAGTCAAGAATAGCTCTACACAACTCTTTGAAGCTTTTATGTGAAAAACTATTCGATACACCACAATTTTTAAATATTCATAAGCAGATTGATGACATATGTCAATTATTAAAAGATTCAAGAAGAGTAGATGCGGACATTGAAACCTTGGCTAATCTGGAAATACCTCTGCGTGCATTGTTACAGGAAATTAATGAAATTATACCAACAGAACATATAGAAATCATTTGCGAGATTCTCGAACCATTTGTCGCTCAGTTGTCACATGTTATTGAAAATTTCGGATTATTATCTTTACAACCGACGCTTACAATTTTAAAAAAATTTCGCAATCCCATTTGTAATATTACTAGAAAAACAAAGGAATTATCATCATTAAAACTAATCTCCGATGTGTCTCAAAATATATCTGAAGAAATTACAGAGTCATTAATTAATATTCAATCAATATTTAATAGAATTTTAGATTGTATCGAACCTTCGAAACTTACGATGAATGGATCTAGCAGTCCACAACAAGTTGTGATAGCATCAGGTCTTGTTGCATGTTTAACGGAATTGAGAGATTGCGTATCTCACACAGCACACTCTGCAATGACGTTGAAAGAGAATGAAACATTAAACAAATTGATGGAATTTAGGGAGCCCTTATTGGATCTTCAATTAATTTTATCACAGAAATGTACTTCTAGCGAACTTTCGATGATACAAGAAATAAATTTTGCCATTGTAAAATTAAAAAGTATTATTATCACCATATTGAAAAAATTTGAAGACCACGAAGTAATTTCTCGAACAGAATCAATTCTCAAAATATTAGAAGATACCGACAAACAAATATCAGAATTAGTGGAACAATTATCGGAGGCAGAAATCATTCAAAATATGTTAAAGAATCTAAACATTGATCAAAGTTTAAGCAATGTGCATTTTGCTCTATCATCCGTTTTAGAAAAGCAAGGAAGATATATAACCTCGTGTCATTTAATTACAAGTATTGAGGCATTACGTCAGACAATCGGTTCTTCGGCTGTTGCAATCGCTAACTTAAAAAATCCAGTTGATAATGAAATAATTCAAGAAATTAGCAAACTAAGTGAATCATTGTTAAATCTACAAAAAGATTTATTAACGGAAAAGCACGAACCACAAGAAGAACAAGTTCTTAATGATTTGATAAATCCCATCAGTATATTGAAAGAGATAGTTCACAGTGTAATTGAAAGTTCTTCGATCGAGTTAATAGTACCTATGTTGGAATTATTGGAAGATATAGAAAAGGATACAGTTCTTATAGCGAAAGAAATATCAAAGGAAAAATGTCAAGAAGAAAGTATTATACAATCTCAAAAAGAAAATAAAGAAGAAAGAAGTTATTCGAAATCTAATTTGGCTAGTCAAATAGATCGTTCTTTAGATCCTATTAAAAATTGGTTGTCTGCTACATCTGAAGATAATGCAAAACAATATGAAGATGAAATGAAATCTACATTGAGCTCAACAATCCAAGAATTGAAAAGAAATGTGAGTCAAATTGTTATTCAAACATCATATTCTGAATCACCAAGTGATGATAGTTTGATAGATGCATTGATTGATCTTCGAGAACCGCTACTGAGGCTTAAAAACGCAATTTCTACATATCATGAACCAGAAGATCTTTTAATTTTAAAAAAATTGGATTATCCTATGAAATATCTTTTGCAAACTATCATGGATGTTCTGCGTGAACATGCGAAAGAAGAATCTCTACGGCCGATAATAGATATCATCGAACAAATTAAAAATCAAATATCGCTTTCAGTCAAAGATATTCTTCATCAGCAAGAATTTAAACAAAAAGCATTTAACGAAACAGAAGAAATAGAAGAAGAAACTATTACAGCTTCTCGAGAAACAATTCCGGGTACTCTTACAGAAGTTGCTTCAACGCCATTTGAAGCCGAATCTATTTCATTACTTACTGAGCAAGCTATAACAAAAAACAATTCTAGTGATGTCGTCTTACAAATCATAAAAAATGAAAAACAGGAAAGTGAAGAGAGTGCAAGCAAATTAATTATGATCTTGTCAGAAACTTTAGAAAAGCTACAATTGGAAATAACTAGTATATTAGACGATTTCGAAGAATCAACAACACAATCTACTACAATTCCCCAATCAAAATTAGCTAATTCCATCGAAGAGTTAAGAAGGACTATTTCCACAGTACGCGTAATGATTGTCTATGGTGAAAAAACTGATTTATTCGAAGAAAAACTTAATCACACAATTTTGATATTGACTAACTTAATACAGCCATTGACAAATATGCGAAATCTTCTTTCCAAACCGCACGAACACGATGTTTCAGAACTCATGATACTAAATCGGTTTACTCCGTTGTTGAATATAATAGAAAACAATGTGATAAGACAGATAAAAGATTTTATCAATAAAGATGGAGATATAGAAAAGGAATTTGAATTCCTTCTATGTGTGGTAGAAGAAATAAAAATGGAAATTCCAATTGTAATTCAAAAAATATCGTTAAGACGAAAAATTTTGGAATATCTCTGGGACATCTCAAAACCATTGGAAAGTATTTTAGAACGTATGAGCGATCTAGAGAAAGCTGCGGAAGAAACTCTTGAAACTGACGTAGCAAATATTTTAGGAAAACCTATCGCTGCTCTTTTAGAAGATATTAAAAGTACTATTCAAAAAGTAGACGTATTAGAACGACGAGAACCATTAATTCTTGAATTACGAAATCTTCTTGAACCCCTATTAGAATTTCATAGTTGTCTTTCAATGGTACAGAGCAGTCGAAGAAGTTTAGTTCCTGAAGCTTCTTTATTAGACGAGAGGAGAAGCGTTATTCTGCGAGCGATCGATGGTTTGCATAAACAAGTTTGTTACAGTGTTGAAATAATTGCAAATATGGAAGAACCTTTCTTATTTAATGAATCCTTGATATTGCTCAATTCTGCTATTCTACAAGTACAAAAACAAATTGGAAAGACAGATTATTCACGCCGATCTAGTAATATCAATATTTCTCTTCAATATCGACTTACCGGCACATTAAATCGCTTAGATAACGCTATAATAACTTTAGAAGAACATGCCGATAAAAGTAAATATGGAATAGAGTCCAAGTGTTTGGAAGCATTACAAAAACAAATCTCTTTTGCACAAACGCAATTCAATCAAGTTGATAGTAAATTAATTGATGAAGAAGCTATCGTAGAAGGCTTTCTTTATCCGACAAATCAACTTCTGTCGGCATTAAACGTTCTGAAAGAAAATGCGGAAAAAACGTCTTCAGCAATTTCGTATAACTTAATAGTTCAGCTTCAAGAACTAGCCGACTCTATTTCAGAATTAAGTTCTTCCCTATCGGCTCACAGAATAGGACTTGTTCAAGAAGGTGCTTCTGAAGGAGCACCGATCATAGAGACTTTTTCTGCCGTTATAGATGTTTTAGATCTCGTGAAAGAGTCTATTGGTATCATAGAAAAAATAGTTGAACAAAAAGTGATTATTACGAAAGTAGAAAGTGTCATTGATGAAGTTATTGAGATATCACAAGAAGAAATTGAGAGTGTAATGACGATCACGGAAATACCGTCTAAAGCAATAATTCAAGAAGTTAATGTTCAATCTGAAATTGAAAATACATCTATGACGGCACAAGTACCAATTTTAGAAAATCTAGAAGCAGTAATCTTCGTTGAACAATCAAAAGATGATCTAGCGGATATGAGAAAAAACAAAGAAGAACAGAAAGAAAATGAAAACCGAAAACATTTGACAAGTGATATAATAAAATTTAATTCTGCAATAAGTAATTTAATACAGCCGTTAAAAGAATTGATTGATTTTATGAAATCTGCTAAACAAGAATCTCTGATTTCAAAATCTGAAGAAAATAAGCGGAAAATACAAGAATTAACAGCCTTAATACAAATTCTTAACGATTTACAAGTTACAAATATTTTTATTAAAACAGTAATACCTTCCTTATCTATCAGTATATTATTAGATAGTAAATTCTCTTATATAGAAAATATTCTTATTGATTTCGAACGAGCTGTCAACACGGTCATTTTCTTAACTCATGAAGGAGTGAAACCAGAATTAATGGAGAACATTATGGCGTCTTTACCATTTATCTCTAAACCTTTAGATGCTCTTGAAAATGTATTAGCATCTATATGTCAAACAATCGATGAAGATAAATATATTGATAAAGATGAAGAACCATCTGCAATCCTGAAAATATTAATATCATGTATTAATGATACCATTAAATCTCTAAATGAAATACAAATATCAAAATATGTTAATATCGTTGATGAAAGAGAAACGGAAATAAAGGAAGAAGCAAAAATTATTGAAGAAACAACTGCGCGACCTCTGGAGGAACTCATAGAAGCTATAATGGAATCTCAGGAACAGATAAAATGTAACAAGACTTTACTTTTAGAATCTGATTTGCCTTCCACGGATATGATCGAGTTAAAAGCCATTGATAATTTAAAACCCGTCGAAGCAAAAGCAGATAAAATATTTACTGAAGAAATAGATGATTCAATAAAACAACGTGCAGTAGAGACGTCGCAGCAAGCATTAACATCTTTAGAGTCCAGTCAAATCGAAGAATTACTTCCTGAAAATATAAGGATGATAAAATCAATAGCAGTACCTTTAAAAAAAATTGAAGAACACAACTTTGCAACGATTGATCAACAAAAGTTACAATTAACTCAAGTATCTGATAACAGTATAATTCAGAAAGAACAAATAGAAGATGAAATTTTAGAAGCGACTATCTCTTCTCTTCAAACTTTGTGTAAATCATTTAATGAAATTGGAGAAATGGGAATTTTAGAATCTTCCAATAAGAAAACAATTAAGTTTTCGGATTTGACGGAACAGTTACTAAATTTACAACTTACATTATCGTCTAAAGTTACCGAAGGTATTAAAAAAAATACGGTGACATTACTGAAATTATCTGTAAAAGTTTTGGAAGAATTACAAACGTCAATTGCTACAGTTCAAAAACAAATGGAACTTAATGCTGTAGCTGAAGCCAATTCGAGTGAAACGTTTAAGTCATTTTTAGTACAAGCTATCATGGAACCATTAAAAGACTTGAGAATGTCAATTGCTTGCATTCAATCTGATTCAACAATTATTCAATTTATCCAGCAAGAAGCAAAATTATCAAGTGTTAAACAGATCACGATTTTGCAAAATCTTGTTAAATCGATAGTACAATATGGAGAAAGATTTATATCTATTATTAATCAAATGAAAATGGAATCTGTGCCACCGTTAAAAATTATTAAACAAAAAGATCAAGAGCTGGATCCAAAAGTTTTACATAAGACTATTGATTCAATTCATGTTTTACAAGAAACACTTTCTCAAATTGAAAACCTTAATATTTATAAAACTGGATTATTAGAGGAGCCGGAACAGAAAAAAGAGATCGCTCAGTTACGTACAGTGATTGATTCCTTAGAAAAATTGAAACAATTATTAATTATAGGTACGCAAGAAACTACAGTCATGAAGGAGGAAGAACTTGGTGAAAGTCAAAATTTATTGGCAAGTGCAAATTTAAAATTTGTGCTAGAAGAACTGAGAAACTCGATTATTTTAGTTCAGGAGCAACCAATCTTAAATGATGTTCCTATGTTAAAAACATTGAATGAAGCTCTAGAAAATCTGAAATTACCGTTAACAACAGTCAAAGAAATTGTTGATCATACTGAAACAAGTACTGAAACTGAGAAAATATCAACTGTACTATCGTTTGCAAACTCAGTAGAAGAAATAGCGAATCAACTGACTATAACTAAACAAGATATTGAAAAGCAAGCAATTACTGAAACTTCTTTACTGAAAATGATGACAATTCCAATTGCAGAGCTGCAAAGTGCAATATTAAAACTTGAAGATCAAGTGTCCCAAACGTTGGAAACAAGAGAATCAACGAAAACTGTTACTTTAGAATGTATGATACAACCATTGCAAGAATTACAGCAATCATTCTTAACTGCATCTTATGAAGAAACCGTCCTTGCCTTGCAACAATTGTCAATCAAACCGATATTGGATAACTTGAATAAATCCGTGACAATAATTCTAGATCAATTAACAACACTCCAGGATGTACTTGTGGATATGAATACAGACGATTTAGTACCATTGAAGAACTTTGTTGGATCACTTAGTAATTTAAGAACGTCGATGGTAGTTCTGCAACAATTGAGTGCAATTGAAAACGCTGGTCAACAGATTGTAGAAATTGAGAATGCATCCGCGTTGCAAGCATTCGCGAAATCTATTGAAGAGTTCAAAAAATGTTGCTCCGTTGTTATTAAACGACCGAGAATTATCAAAACTTTTACAACAAATGTAGAATTAAAACAGACCAATAAAATAGACACACATCTTATTGAAAACATTATTGCACCTTTGCGATTATTACAGGAACAGATTCTAACTATTGAAGAAACTAAAATGCAAGAATCTGAGATTTTAAATGTTACGGAAATAAGGAAACCAGTTACTGTGTTAAGCAGTCTTGTCAGTCCCTTGCAACAACTTGAAAAATCTTTTGTCGCAACGGTACAAAAGGAGCATATTATTGAACACGATACATACCCCCTAATAACTGAATCATCTTTTGCAAGCCTAGAAAAATTTGCTCTACAACCTATTCTTGAGGAAGTACAAAAGTCTATTGTTATTGTACAAGAACACGTGGTATTAGAAGCAGGAAGTCAAATTACATCGAAAGTAGAAACTGACGCTTTATTGAAATCAATCGCGCAGCCTTTAGTGGATTTGAAAGCTTCTATCGCATCCATTCAACAAGTAACCGCAATTGCACCAGATTTTTTAAATGAACTTGAACAACAACAAAATATTTCGGCATTGAACACTTTTGCTAAAACTCTTCATAATCTGACAGAACGTATAGCAATGTGTAACTATCAGCAGATTATTATAGAACCTGCGGCAGACACTATTTCTGAAGATGTTTCGTCTTTAAATACATGGGCAGATGTAATCGATGAATCTTCTTCAAGAATTACGCGTCCAATGGTGATCGATCAAGAAACGATTGAATCCCCAGTTGAAATTGTAACGTCGATGATCGAAGATGAAACCTCTACATTGAAAACATTAGCAAAACCACTAACTGAACTACGAGAATGCCTAGCGTTAATTGTCGAAGAACAGAAAACAGTCCAGCCATATGATACAACGTGTTCTTTGTCGGAAAAAGAAAATATTTCATTGATGAAAACAATAATACAACCTCTATCGGAATTAAAACATGCAGCTGCAATAATTATTGAAGAACAAATGGCTATTGAACGTGCTAATGAACATTCATTTGCCATCGATGAAAAAAATGAATTTATTCTTCGTCCTTTAATGGAACCACTTGAAGAATTGCGTCATTCTATTGCTGTAATAGAGGATCATACACTGATTGAAACATCAACGGATCGACCGAAAAATGATGTCATATTGAATGCACTAGTTGAACCTCTATTTGATCTTCAACGTGCTATATCTGTTTTAGAAACACGAGTGATATCACCGGATGTTGAATTGATATCCGAAGATGCAAATAACTGGATTACGGAATGTTTAGCAACTCCTCTGCATGAAATAGAAAGATCAATTGCTGATATTCGACAATGCAGCATAATAGAACCTGAAACTATAATTGTGAAAGAGCAAAGAAATTTAATACCAGACTGGTCAATTATCGAAAAATTAGTAAAATTAATGAAAAGTATTAAATTCGCGATATCACGTATAGAAGGTGATTCTACCGAAATTGAAACTCTCAAGACGATGGAAATACCACTTATTAATGTACAAGAGAACTTAGTGATATTAAAAAATAAATTTAATTTAGGTACTATTGAAGACAAAGATAGTATTGATGCTTTTATCAAGTCTCTTTCCAATTTTGAGAAATGCATTTTATTTCTTAAGGAAGAAATTGTTGATAAAGCAGTGTCCAAACAATCAGATACAATAGAAATTGATACTATGATATCTGCCACTCTCATTACACCATTAACTGAATTAAAATATTCTATTGAGACTATAAAAACGTCGTCAAGGGTATGTTTAAATTATTTGGAAAGACCATTAGAACTAATGTTAAACGTGCTCGAAACAATTGTATCTATGCAACAAAATAAAAAGCTTTTAGAATTATCAATGAAAATAATAAATAATATTTCAGATATTAACAATTCAATTGAATCCATCGAAAACAAATTAAAGCAACAACAAGTGTCAATCGTTGAAATTTATATCGAATATGAAGCACTTGAAATGTTGACAAAATCTTTAGAGAATATTAAACAATGTATTATACAAATACAAGAAAAACCAAATACTTCTAATTTAATGATTAATGCTCTTCAGAGATTAGAAAAATCTATAGTTGTAATGCGAGAACAGTCAGCTGATAAACCATTGGTGGAACTGCAACATATAAACTTTGGTGGTCTTTCGAAAAGTTTGATACCATGTCTACTTGAATTACAAGAATCAATAGAAGCAACAAAAACGTTATGGTGCGAAGAAACAATAATAGATGGATTAATGATTCTTGAGAAACCAATTTGTAAACTGCTAACTGCGATAAATGTTATATCTGATCAGTTTTTGCAAGAAACGATTTCATTAATAGATAAATACAAAATGGCTCTTCAAAAGGAATCCATAAATGAAAAAAATAAAACATCTGAAATTGAAATAGCTGTCAAAAAAGACAATAAAATTAAAAAAGAAACAATGAAAGAAGAAATAGAAGAAATTAAGTTGATAAAAGATATAGACTCTGCAATAACCAATGATACGAAAGATAAAAAAGACACGAAGAAACCAGAAAAAATAGAACAGAAGAAAGAAACAGATGAAAAATTAACGAAGTTAACACATAAAGAAAAAGTTAATCAAATAGAAAATAAAAATGAGAAACAAGAGGAAGAGAACTTAATTCAAACAATACAAAAAGTAAATGAAGGACAGGAAAGCAAGAAAATTGAATTAAAGAAAGAAACAGAGCAAAGGGAAAAAAGTATAAAAGATAAAAAGCTAAAGCAAGAATGCAAAAAAGTAGAAAAAACTGACGACTTTAAAAGTCATAAAGAAACTGAAAAAATGAAAGAAATTAAAAATCAGCAAGAAGAGATAAGTACAGCCGAAAATGTGAAAAACGAAATAGAGGAATGTGAAAAATTTATAAATGCTGAAGAAATGAGAGAAAGAAAAAGTGAACAAAGAAACAAAGAAAAGATAGAAAAAGAGGAAGCAGAAAACGAACGAAAGGAGCAAGAAATTGTACAAGAGACAAAAAATGCAGATGAATATACGAAAACTGAAGCAGATCATAGTATTAAAGAAAAAATAGAAAATAAAATAACAAAAGAATCTAAAAATGTAGAAAGGAAAGTAGACCAAGAATCGAAAGAAAAAGAAGTAGGCAAAATTGAAAAAAGGGAACAACAGAAAAATATTGAAAAATTAAAACCGATCGAACATGCGGGAAAGGATAAAACTAAAGAAAAAGAAGAAAAAAATCGAGAAAAAGGAAAAGAAATTGATAAAGCGCAACAAAAGAAACAGGAATCTATAAAAATAGAAGAAGTTGAAATAAAACAAAAAGAAAAACATGAGTATGACAACGGAATAGAAATCAAAGAAATAAAGAAAAATATAGAGCAAAAAGAAGAAGAATTGAAAAAGGAGGAAGATTTTAAAGATGTAAAACATACTATACAAAATGACGTTGTTCAGAAAAAAGAAGAAAACGCTAATCTAAAAAAAGAAAAAGAGCAAAAGGAAGAAAAAGAAAAGAAAAAAATTAAATTCAAACAACAGGAAATAAAAGAAAAAGTAAAAGAGGAAGAAAACGAAAAGATTAAAAATGAAAAGATTGAAGAAATGAAAAAGGAAAAGGAAAAATTCAATGCAAAGAAAGAATTTGCACAAGAAAAAATAAAAGAAGAAAAACGTGAACATCCAGAACATCAAAATGTATCGGAAAATATAAAAGAAGCAGAACAAGAAGAACAGAAAAAAGAAGAGATAGTAGAAAAGATAAAAGAAGAAAACGACAAAACAAAAGATCAGAAGATTGAAGAGTTCGAAAAGAAAAAAGAAAAGTTAAAAGACCAAGAACAGAAGAAAAAAGAGATAACAGAAATAATAAAAGAAGAAGGAATCGAAAAAAACGAAGGTCAGATTGAAGAATTAGGAAAGAAAGAAAAAAAGATCAAGAAATCAAAACAAAAGGAACAAGTGGAAGAAATAAAAAAAGAAGCAAAAGAGTTAAACGAGGAGATGATAGTAAAGGAAGAAGAAAATAAAGA
Source organism: Atta colombica (assembly GCF_001594045.1). Lineage (NCBI taxonomy): Eukaryota > Metazoa > Arthropoda > Insecta > Hymenoptera > Formicidae > Atta > Atta colombica. The sequence goes on from NW_017259349.1 coordinate 336,179, forward strand.
AGTAAAAAATGAAAAAGCTGAAAAGTTAAAAGAGAAAAAAGATGATGCTAGTAAAAAAGGAGAAATAATAAAACAAGAAGCAGAAGGGAAAAAGGATGAAGTAAAAATATTGAGAAAAGGGGATGAAAAACAATCAAAAAAAGAAATAACCAAGCTTGAAGAAATAAAAATAGCACAAGATGAACAAGTAAATGCTAAGAAAAATGTAGAAAATGATAAGAATCTAGCCGCACAGGAAAGAGATAAAATAGAAAGTAAAGAAATAAAAAGGATAATAGAAGAATCAATAGAAAAAAAGAAAGATGAAATTGTTGAGACAGAAAAAATAATACAGCAAACACAACATAAATATACAAATGATATAAAGAAAGAAAATGATACAAACAAATTTGGAAGAAAATATAAAGAAATAATTGAAGATCAAGAACAAAATCAAATAATACAAATAAAACAAAATCAGAAAGAAAAAGTAAATAACGATGAATTCATCCAAGAATTAAGAAAAGATAAAAATTTATGTTTGCAAATGGACGAGGATAAAAAAGGACAAAACAATGAGAAAATACTTCGAAAACAATATGAAAAGAGCAAATCGGAGGAGAGATTGAAAAAGGAAGAGGAATGGAAACAGAAAAAATCGCAAAGCAATGAAAATTGGTTATATATGAGAGAAGAACGCGTTAATAGAAGTGATGAATGCAGAATACAGAAAGAAGAAAACGGTTATCAGGAGAGAGACATTGACAAAAAGTTACATCGAATGGAAAAAGAAATTAGGAGAGATGAGACTGCTAGATTATTATGGGAAGAAGAACGAAGATTACGAAAAAAACAAGAAGAAGAGAGATTTAGAAATAGACAGAGAAAAAAAGAGCAAATAAAAGAAAATGAATGGTCTAGAAAACGCGAAAATGAATCTGATCGTTTTCTTAGAAATATGTTAGAAGACACATACAATCCAGATAAATCGACGTCAATGTTTTTCAATATTGACTATTCTCGACAACATATTTTTCGATTTAATTCTGACATCCCAACGCTTTCGAGTACTTCCAGATCATACAGTTGGAGAGATTCTTTAACATCACTAAGTAGGAAAAGATTCGATAACTATTGGGATTATAAATTACATAGTCCTTCCACGGATAAATATTATTTCGATACAAGATCTTTGTATAGAAGGCGCAGAAAAAGAGAAAATCGCATGATTCGCGTGAGATCGATCAATCTGCTGAAATATGAAGATTATTATTCAACTGAGGATAGCGATGCCACTATTGTACCTAGTATGTGCATGCAATCTCTCCGATGTACAAAAGCGAATACTATCTCACGTATCGATTTCAATACTTGTATGTCTGAACCGTCTAGCTTCATTGACCTTTATGAAAATGAGGTAATTATTTAATATTAAACTACCGTTTTTTTACAATTTAAACAAAAAAGAATCTTAAAATTTAAAACTTAAAATTTAACATTACAGAATCTTCAGTGGGCTAAACCAAAGAAACCATCGTTTTGTACAAGATTGACAAACAGAATCGTAGAAGTTGGTATGAGAATAAGGCTGACCTGCACCGTTCTTGGTAATCCAGAACCACGCATCTGTTGGACTAAAGACGATCAAAAGCTAAATGCATCTGACAATCGTTATAAAATGCGATTCGAAAACGGTATGGCTTATTTGGAATTACAGGATGCGCTTCCTGAAGATGCTGGAATATACACATGCGTAGCTCAAAATACACATGGCACTTCGACTACCGAATCTATCTTAAAAGTTTACTCCGATCACAAACCTATACATTCACCTCCAATTTTTGTAAAATCAATTAAAGGTATATGTACAAGTATACATGTTTTAACGTGTATTAATTTATACAAGTTTTTTGAAGGATAAACTTTTTCTTATAGATACTTATCGATATTCTGATCGTAAACTGATCCTGGAATGTTGTGTACGAGCACATCCAGTTCCTATGATTTCCTGGCTAAAAGACGGAATGATTCTTCAAAGTGAACGTTACAAACAGAGCTGTCTCGATAATCATGTTTATCGATTGGAAATAACAAATCCTGATGTCACTGATAATGGACAATATACATGTCGCGCAACAAACGAGTTACATACTGAAGAAATATCCCATACTGTTAATATTAAAGGTAATTGAAATATTATTAGTTATTATCAATGCCTTTCAATATTATATAATAACGTAATTTTAGATTGGCAATCCATAAACAATTCACGATTAAGCGACGAAATTAAATCGAAATTCATACGAAGACCACGGTTCTCCAACTTATCAAAGGATTATAACGTGCCCACTGACGGATCTATCAGTCGTGAAGTAAAACTCAAAGGTAAAACGCTCATCAAAAGAATAAATTAAACATCAAATTATGAAGTTCTTCTTAATCTGTTGTAGATATACTATCTCCGGAAGTGAAGTGGCTACGCGGTCGAAAGGAGCCAATTACGATACCAAAAGCAAGAACTTTTGTAGAACGTGGACTTTATACCTTAATTGCGCCTGACGTGACAGAGCCAGAAAAGGACACATACGTTTGTAGAGCAATTAACGCTTATGGACAAATGGATACAAGCGCGACAGTGGATGTAATATCATCGAACGTTGGAGAGCACGGGGGAAAACCTGCGATATTCGTCTCGAGACCTTCCAAGAAATCGATCGATGTAATCGTTGGCGAAGACATTAGTATATCCTTCCGAGTTAGCGGTATACCTAAGCCTCGAAGTAAGACTTCGATAAAGCACTCTCTCTTAGTTTCTCATATTCTCTCAAATTAACCGTATTTATCGATATTCGCTTCAGAATTTTCTTGACTGATATTCATGGATCCAGTATACTTTAAATCAATATACTTTAAATCAATCTTTGCTTGTTTATATTATATTTATTAAACTTCAGTTCTTTTCTTTTTTTATTCTTCGCTTACCTTTTCTTTCACTATTTTAGTAATATGGCTGAAGGGATTAACAGACATTACGGATGGATCGAGATCGTACAAGGAAAGTATTGATGATTACATCAGATTAACATTAAAAAGAGTTATACCTTCTGATGAAGGTACTTATTGCATTTTAATTAAAAATAGATATGGCTGTGACAGAAGTTTCTTCTCAATCAAGGTGAGAATCTTTATAAATTTAATGGAACTTTAAAATGGAACATATAATTAATACCTTATTCAAATAGATAAAGCAACGTGCTAGGTCATTGACTCCATTATCAGATTGGAATTCTGTTACTGAACGTGACACAGAAGAATACAACAATGACATGTCCTACGTGAGAAGTAAGTGGCTTTGCAATTATTTTTATCTTACACACACACACACACACACGCGCGCGCGCGCGCGCGTGTGTGTGTGTGTATGTGTGTGTTATATTAGCTAAGGGAAAATGCGAGAAAAATAATGAGATTTTGTAGTGTATATTACTTGCATGAATAAAATAGATATGTAGTAATAAATTTCAACTAAGATGTCATGATATTGTAGAATGTATTAAAATTAGAATGACAATCTATACCAACATCGTATGCTTGGCTTAAATTTTAATGGCTAAACGCCAGTTGACGCCTGGATTAAATGATCACGCAAACTGATATCAATATTTCATTTGACTATTCATCGAATTAATATGCCGATTAAAGATTTTTTTAAATGTATATAAATCTGTAATCTTTAAAATAAATGAGTCGATATCTTGCAATAAGTAAGCTGATATCCTTAAATAAATTCAGAATTAGCACATTCTCTTGTCTTGTAACATAAAATAAATACGACAAGAAAATATTCAAGTTTCCTTCATTCGAGGAACATTTTGAGACGGGTTATTTTAGTTTACCTTCTTACTCATCTCCCATCAGCATCTCACGAATTCTACAAATTCAAAATTCAGTCATCATCCGAACGCGTATCACTTTATACACTCTACAAAACTTTTAATTTTATCGCGATATATTGTGCTGAGAAGTATATCGCAATGTGAAGAATTATTTATTTGTTTCATCAATATATTTTGATAAATTGCTGCAAAATTTATCATTACTCTTCTAATATTTTTATAACATAATAATAATATGTTAAATATGTTTCTTTTTTTCATTTTCTTTGTAATATTAAAATTTTTTTCTTTAATATCGCGTTTGATTTGCAAGCATTAATAAATATGTATATATCGCTAAAATAAATACAATAAAAATGATGCCATATCATGGAATGACTAACAATGTCGAAAACGAAGATATCACTATTTCGCGCTTAAGACGTTCATGGACTAAGAATTGTTTAATCATTGACTTTTTGGAATATTTGTATGGACATCGAGGTTAGCCAATAGATGAAAGTTATTCCTATACAAATTTTCATTAAAAAAAATTTTTATAAGTTTAACAATAGCAATTAAGTATATAAATAATTCTATATTTATGTATCTTATAATTTTCAGATGTGCCCGGTCCAATCAGTAGCGAACCAGTTGTTATTGATGGTGGAAAAAACTGGCTCTCGTTGAGTTGGGGTAAAGCAGAAAGAAGAGGACCTGCACCAGTGGTCGCTTATAAAGTCGAAGCTTGGCTGTTAGGAGGTGACGGAGGGGCACGATGGGCAGAGGTGAGACAAAAAGAAATTATATTTTTAACTTAACAATATATTTTTTAATTTGTTTTTTTCATAAATCAAATGTAATTTAATCTTGTCAGTTGGGAATTACGCCAATCAACGCATTCGACGCATTCAATTTGCGATCAGGTGGAGAATACAAATTTCGCGTAACACCGCGAAATCGTTACGGATGGGGCGAACCAGTTACGATGAAGAATTCAGTGTTGGTTATCGAAAGTACCGATCTTCCAGAATTCACAAAAATTTTACCGGGTCAATTAAAAACTCTCGAAGGAACATCAGTAAAATTGGAATGTGAGGCAAGTTTATATATCTATAAAAGTATAGTATTTTACTATATTTTTAACTAATGTCCTTTAATTTTTATATATA
>NW_017259349.1:341304-355370 GCF_001594045.1 Atta colombica
TTCCAAAATGGAAATACGATGGTATCGCGAAACAACAGAAATTAATCCGTACAATGATACCAGATTTGCGATATGTTATGATGGTACTAAATGTTCTTTAGCAATTGCAAATGTTAAAGAGGATGATTCTGGAAGATACGTTTGCGAGGCGAACAATAGAATCGGTAAAGTGTCATCGTTCGCTAGAATTCTCGTTGTTACCGATCCAAGAATTATTGAGGCTGATGCTAAACTTAAAACGAGGTAAAACAAGATATTATCTTAATACAACAATACCTTATAATAACATGATAATTCTATTAAAGTTTGAGCATCGAATCGGAAGATAGACCACCGCAATTCACCATGAGAATACGGGACAGGCGAGTGCAAACAACTTATCCGGTAAGGCTTACTTGTCAAGTTATCGGACATCCCGTTCCAGAAATTGTTTGGTATAAAGAAGGAACGGAAATCTCTCAAGATGGTAATTAATTCATTGTCTGACATGAAATTTGACTATATTGACGTTTCGCTAAATGTTCCTTTCTTTAGACCGTCACATCTTTTGGAATGATGACTCAAATTTTCATACTCTGGAAATAATTCAGTCTGCTCTTGAGGATTCTGGATGTTACATGGTGACAGCGAGGAATATAAACGGCTCAGTTTCTTGTCGATGTATCCTCGTGGTAGACAAAGGAATTCGAGCCTACATCGCACCGGAATTTCTTCGTGATCTCAACGTAGCTTATACGATTCATTCAGGCGGGGAACTACGAATGTCGGCGCAACTTGAAGCTTATCCGTGTGTTGGTGTCGTCTGGTGAGCAATGATTGCAATTAACGATACTTACATTTATGATAACATGATTCAGAATAAATACTTTTTTTTTATTTTATGATTGCATTTTTCGTGTAGGCATCGCAATGGTATTCGCTTACGACCTAATAGAAGAGCGGTAATGACATTAAGCCACGACGGTACCGTCCAATTCTCTTTAGCTAATGTTACTACGCGAGATGCAGGAGTTTACAGTTGTACCGCAACAAATGTAGTCGGTCAAGCAGAAACATTCACCAGGGTAGCTGTCACGGCCGCGATTCAGGATCAATCGTTCATTAACGAATCAGTTAATATTACAAGTCCAGATATACCGTAAGTTCAATCATTATGATTTATTTTGGCGTTCAATCATTATAATTTATCTTATCAACATAAAGTTGTAAATGAAATTGTTCTACTTTTAGATATTCAAAGGAACCTCTTTTTATTACGAAACCTTTATCAACTGAAGCAATCGAGGGAGATACGGTTATCATTCTTTGTGAAGTGGTCGGAGATCCTAAACCGGAAGTAATATGGCTGCGCGATTTTCTCAAGGTAAATTATTACAAATATTTTCCTAGTTTTCCAACTTATTTCATTTACGAGACTCTGCTTCTTTTCAAATATTCAATGTGATGATGTGATAATAACTAGAGGGGCATAAAATTTAAAAAAATGGAGAAAACTGATCTTATAAGAAACTTTTAATATGTGTTTAGATTAATTAAAAATTAACCCAATCTTGATATCTTAATTAAAAATTATAGACAATTATAAAAAAATAAACAATGAGCAAATGGTGAAATGACATATGTATCTAATTCTAACTTGATCTGTGTGTGACTTGTTTTATGGGTCAAGGTGACTGCGAAAAAATGACTACAAATCAGAGTGTAACAGAGAACATATTGCAGCCATAAGTAGGCAAGACATTATATACGTCGAAGGAAATGGCATTGACATTGAATAGTTTCTTATATGGTAACACATTACGTCATATTACATTTTTTAATACAAACAAAGGAATAAAATTTAATATACATATACGCATTTAGAAAAAGATTTATTATACATATATTGTCATAATATGAATAATATTGTGATATATGAATCCAAGATAGGAAACAAAACGTGCACTGACTAAAAAGAAAACATGCATATCCGTAAATTACGCACAGAATAGTATTCCCAGTATATATCCCCACTTGTCGTCAAGACCAACTCGGCCTTCTTTCGCCGATGAATCGGTACGGTAATACGAGCACCAAACAGTCATCGTGTAACTTTAGCAAACGAATAGCCGCTTCAATTTTTGATCGCTATAAGTATGACACCATCGTTCTGTGCAAAACGTGAATATTTCGATTTAATTTATGAAACACATACTCTTAATCTGTTTTTATCAAATTCACAATTTTTAGCAATCAATAGACAAGTTTTTATTTAATTATTCTATATATACCAAGAAAATTCTATTATACCAAGAAAATTAGATTTAATTCAATGTGAAATACGATAGTGTAAGTATGATATCAAATTATTAATTTAAATAACACAATTTTTAATAATTTTAAATTAAAAGAAAAATAAACAACTTTTTTAATGTGGGGCGTTAAGTTCAAATCTGTCGCCAGAAAAATTTCATTAAGTCAAATTTTTTTAAATATACCATGTTAATTTTAAGATATAGCACGTTTTTTTAAACATGTCAATTTTTAAAGTATAGTATTCTCTTTAAAAACTTTTAGAATGAATCTAATATTTTAAAAAATGAAAAATCGCATTTTTAAAGATTAAAAATTAAATCACGTTTTTTTCAAAATTGGCTCAAAATGAGATTTGAGACAGAGTGAGATTTCAGAATTTAGAGAATTCTTCTCCAAATAATTCGGATGCAATAAATGATGAACAAGGTAAATATTTCCATCAAAAGTGTTGGAACGGCTAAAATTGAACGTGTTGCTAAACGATCATAAATTTAACGATTGATAAATTTTAATACGTGAAATCAATCCAAAATCATAAAAAAACAAAAACGCTGAACATTTTTGATTTATTTTTCAATTTCAATAAAACTTTATTATATAACATTAAGAAGAAAAATATTTTCTCATATCTCGATAATTGGACTTAAAGAAAATATTTTAATAACAGATTCAGACTCAACATCGAAAATTATCCTAGAAACAGTCTCCATATTCTTGCATAAAACTTTGCGAATTAGTGTAATTATTTACAATTAGAGCTAAAAGAAAAAATCAAAATTTTAAATTAAGCTAATTTTTTTTTTATTTACGCATACGCAATGTTGTATATCGCCAGATATGATTGCAAATATAATATACATTCAATAAATAATGTACGATTTTAAACATAGTTGTTTTAACTCACAAAATTTATTATAAATATAATTTAATTTGAAATTAAAGGTTTAATTTTATTCTATATTCCGTTTTATTGTATGCAATTATATTGTATATATAAATGATTCTCTTCTATAAATAATATTATGTATATACTATATAAGAAAGGCCAAAAACCCTTTAGACTAGAGAAGAATTTATAACATCTATTTTTTGTAATCGAAAAATATCCTCCGCATAAATTTTAGCGCAGGCGAACTCTAATGTGACAGGTGTAAGATATGACTAGAATTCAAGAATTAAAGATCCTATAGCTTTCTCATATATCTGAACATTGTTAAAATATATTAAATCATTAAAATGAAAATATATAACGAGGAACAAGAATATACGTTGATACTCATATGTATAGTATATTTAATCAGAACATCTGTTCAACTTTCGCTCCCTATATGGACTAGAACCATGACGAAGACATATTTCTTTCTCTCTCTCTCTGTCTCTCTCTCTCTCTCTCTCTCTCTCTCTCTCTCTCTCTCTCTCTCTTTTTACTGTCTTCATTGTCTCCAACATCACACACTGAGTTTTAACCCCGTCTTGCGTAAAAACTAGTCTGTCAATACAACACAGACATGATCTGAATACATTCACCAGAAGATATCCAAGCGATCTAATGCTTGTGTTATACTATGCATTGAAGATTGAGATTGTAAATTAAAATTATCTGACACGAGCTACACTAATACAATTATGCACAAGTGATCACAATTATTACATGTTAAATCAACTTGTCATTCAAATTGATACATCCTTGCTATTGATTATGGTATCATAAATTAAATGCTATTAAATTGAATGACATTATCACTGCAAACATATTAATATCCAAATTGTTTTCATATTGTTTAATTAAATATTCTTTGAATCACTATTTCTTTATGCTTTAACAATTTAAAATCGCACTTGTGGCCGAGTATGTTACGGTCAACAATGAAATTCACGTGTATGAAATAAAGGAACAAACATTGATAAGAAACAGTAAACACGATACGAAATTCGATTCAGTTAAATTTGCTTACAGTATTTATAATCTTAAATGTTCAGGTTTTAATTTTTTTATCATATTTCATATGAATTCTATTTTACAGCCTAATTATTATAAGGATGCACCTCATTTCCGGCTGATAGGTGCAGGGCCACAATATCGGTTGGAAATACCTTATGCTAAGCTCGACTTTACTGGAACATATTCTATAATAGCTCGCAATTGCCATGGGGAAGCTAAAGCTGTAATTTCCTTGCAAATCTATGCCAAAGGTAAATTTCGAGATATAAACAAAATTTGCTTTATATTATATAAATTTATTTCAATGATCTTTTTCAGGACAAGGCAAAGAGGAACTAACGCAGAAATCTCTTCATGGGTAAGCTTACGACAGCTTAATGACGTATATATGTTTCTATTTACTTCGTTCCATCAATAAAATATTAAATTCTAGAAAGGTATTGACTCTGCCGATTATAAAGAGAGAGTTGCGAGATCTTCGGTGTTGCGACGGCGACGCTGTCTCCCTGGAGTGTAAGGTTTACGCCACACCAGAACCACCTTTGGTTCGTTGGGAACGTGGAGGCAAAGTAATAAGAGATTGAAATGCTTAGTAATGTCGCACATACATAGCTGTTAAACTAACACAACATTTAAAATACTTGTTATCAGATTATAACTATGGTAGGCGATTTTGCTACTGAATTCGATGGTGAAACAGCACGATTAAATATCCAACATGTCTATCCTGAAGATGAAGGAGAATACACGTGTGTGGCTTACAACGATCTTGGAAAAGCATATACATCGGCCTGTTTAGTTGTAGATGGTAATTTATATATGACTGTTGAAAGATATATATAAAAAGATTCACACAAATAAATCGACGTGGTGCAAGTTGTGAATATCTCTTTAAATTACATTCTTATTTGTTATGCTAATTGTCGATATTTTCAAAGCTTACGAAACGATTGATAATTAAATATCGAATTTATCATAATTACATGAAATATACATTCTTAATAATATGTATGTACTTGTGGATGACTTTAATGTAAAAATTTGAAGTTATAAGAATCTAAATTAATGTATATCGTAGTTCCCGAGGGAAAAGAAAATATACTGAGCCAGAGACTGATAAGGCCAATGGGTCTGCTGTCAGCAGGATCGACTCCGAGATCAACACCACGATCGACACCCGTCAGAAGCTTGTCACCAGCAGTTCCACGTAAGTCTAAAATAAAATAAAAGGCTTAATTTTTGTAAAAAAGAGGATAAAGTTTAAGAAAAAGAAATAAAATAATTAAATAACGGTAATATCAAAAATAATAAAAATTATTTTTAGACGGACGTGAATTTAGATCGCCGCAAGTTCTGCCGCGAAGCGATATATCAAAGAGGCCGAAGGTTTCCCCACCAAAATTTTATGCAGTGCCACATAATCGTCTAGTTCAAGAAGGCGAAACTGTGCGTTTCCAATGTGCTATAGTCGGTCATCCTGCCCCCTGGATAAGATGGGACAAGAATGGTACCATTGTAACACCGAGCACGAGAATCTCCATCAAAGAACGAGACGATATTAAGATACTTGAAATCATCGATGTAATGCGAGAAGATGCCGCTCTCTACAGAATAACAGCAGAAAACGATTTTGGTCGAATTGAGGCCAGTGCTCGTCTTGAAGTAATAAGTACGTATGTTATTTGCACAGAGTGTGTTATTTGAAACTATGAGCGCAATTATTTCCTTATTTGTTATTCCAAGAAATGTTTCAAGCGAAACTTACTTTGTTTCAAAAAGAACATCTTTCAGATAGAGGATGTGACTGATCGAAAGATGTTCTTCTCGAAACAAAGTAAGCTCCACAGTTCTTGAAACATTTTTTGGAATAATAAATATTTTGGGAAATAATTGCGTCCAAAGTTCAAATGGGACACTTGTATATAAAAAACGAGAGGTACTTTCTCTTTCTATCTTACAAATATTCTCATCCTATAAAATTAATTATAAATAGATCGATACGAATCAATAAGTCGAACTATCAGAACTAGAAGTGCTTCACCTAGAACATATCCTACGTTCGATCGAAGTCTTCTTCCGACTACCAGTAGAATAAACAGCCGTTTACAATTAGAATGTCGCATAAGAGGAACGCCGAACGTAACATCAACATGGTATAGGTAAGTAAAAATGAAGAGATTTTATTAAGTTAAAAATCTACAACAAAATATTATTAAAATATAATTTATGTCTAGAAATGGACAACCGTTAGAACGATCTTCCAGAGTAAAAAGATATTTTGATGGCACAACTGCCAGAATCGAAATATCAAAAATAAAAGCTAGTGATGCGGGTGAATACACTTGTGTAGCAACTAATATTCTTGGATCAACAAGAAATAGTTGTCAGGTGAAAATCCAACACAAGTTGTCATAACAATTTGTCACCATTTCATTAAGATCTTTTAAAATATATAATTATTCGCAGGTAACTGTATTAAGTCCTCACGATTTGTCTATCGCGGATAAGAATGCACCGCAATTTTTGCAATCATTGCCCAAAGAATCAATTGTCATGGAGAATTATTGTCACGAATTTCAAGCTGGGATCACAGGTAAAACTTAAATTATTCTTAAATTTATGTTTAGCTAAGTAAATTTTTTTTTAAATAAAGTAAATCTTTTAAAATATAATCTCTCTCTATATTGTTTCAGGTACACCTCCTTTCATGATTACTTGGTCCAAGGATGGTCGCGAATTACCTGATAGTAATTATTATAAATATATTATATATGAAGATGGAGGTATTGCTCTCAGAATAGCTGAGGTTCGTCCAGAGGATGCCGGTGAATATACCTGTATTGTACGAAATGATTTTGGTATTGCGTCGTGCAGTAGTCTTTTTGCTGTTCAAGGTCTGATTTATTTGTAAATTATTTTAATTTTAATATTGTTATTAGATTGTCCTTTTATTTAATATACTGTTGCTTTATCTTCTAATGTTTTAAAACAGATTACAAAGATGTTTTTAAGCCAGCGTTTCAATTTACAAAAACTCCGTTACCAGTTGTTGCTGCTAAAGGCACTACCGCTTGTTTTTGTGTCAGAACGCAGTGTAGAAAACCTATAGAAATTGTTTGGACAATTAATGGAAAAGATGCTCGAGAAAATCCAAAATGTAAAGTACGTAAAAATGCACACACACACACACACACACACACACACACACACACACACACAACACACATATATATATGCACATTTTATTATAAAATGTAGATTTTAATTTTTTAAGTTGTAATTAATTGTAATCATTTCTCATTTAAAGATTGAAAAAGATGGTAATGTCAGCATCTTAAGAATACGTGACATATCATTACGCGACACAGGTGAGGTTCGATGTATAGCTTCCTTGAACGGGAAAGGTCCGTCCATCAGTTGCATTGCCAAGCTACAATTACAAAATCTATTATACAATTTCAATGATTCCGTGACGAAATCTAAAAATATTCAATCTCATACACAAACCAAACTATTATCAACAAATACTAATCTTATAAGCATGGCGGAAAAAGTGACAAAACTATCGTCATTAAAATGTCGGCGACATTATGAAAAACCGCTAACGCGTATTAAATTATCTTCGTTCCCTCGATATACTGCATCGTATACCAAGCATATTTCATCTTTGTCAATAAGAAAATGCATTTCTAATAATACGTCAAATGTCAAAAAATCACGATTTGCGGAAGATTTGTCGGTACAAAGAATTATAAAGAAAAATTTAGACAATAATTTAGGATTTTCCAAAGATCAAACTTTATCATCTTCATTAAACAAAGAAGATATAATTGATATTTTCATAAATTTATTGCCAAAGAAAACGGAACAAGTTCTTCATCAGAATATTGATTTCATACCAAAAAAAGAACCTGTGGAATCGCGTCTTCAAGAATTGATAAAAGCTGCAATAATTAAAGAACCAACTGACACTAGCGTATTTAGAGGAAGTAGAGTACTACTCGAAGTAACTTATCAAGGATATCCCGAACCGATAGTCAAGTGGCTTCAAGTGGTAGGTTCATTTCTTTTGCTACTAATATTGTACAAATTTTATCGATTAGTGCCAAGAGAGAAATATCCATTTAATAAATACATTTTACAAATAAAAAAAGTTACTATTCTCATAAAAGAGAATTTCTATACTTCTTTCATAATTAACGTATAATATAAACTACATCGATATAATATAATACTATGATACGTCTAATTTAAATAGATTTGAGTTACATCACAGCGCAGATAAACGTGAACCCAGATAACATTTATGTTGCATAAGAAGTTTTAGATGTCTTATGTCTAAAAGATGTCTAAAAGATATCTTTTAGATATTTTATGCAACATTCATGTTATCTGGGAACTATCTTTACACAGAAATTAATCATTCAGAATGGTCGTTTGCTTATCATTGGCCTCGGGAATTATATCTAAATAATATTTCTTACAAAATATCCCCACCAGAATGTGGCAGATGTTTAAACTTTGGAAAAGCCAATCGAAATACGTAGAGCAATCGTGTCATTTGCTTCTCGTCATACGACAGTTGGCGTGAATCAACTTTATTTATGTTATATTAATTCTGAAATAAACAGTCCCTAACTCTCTGACATATGTTAATATATATAATAAAATATTCTTATTTTAATTTAAGAATCGAGAATTGCAACGGAGCGAAAAAATTGAAATAGTCAGCAGGAACGGTATATCTTACTTGACATTGGACGATGTAACATACGATCATGTTGGAAAATATGAAGTCTCAGTGGAAAATCCATTAGGCAAAGATCGAAGATTCTTTAGCTTAGCTGTGGAAGGTAAACTATCCGTTTATATCGTTTGCTTTCATGAGACACTCTCATACACAAAAATTCATGGTACTAATAGCTAATAGACTATGACTCGACGTTATACAACTCAACCTTGACTTAATTAAACTTAATTACACATACGGAGAGAGCATCAACATAGAGAAGATCAACGATACTCAATAGAAACGTATTTTTACGATTGGACTGTTCCACATGCTCATAAACGAAATATCATCAATTGTTCCATGTGCGTAAGTGCGTGTTGCACGATCCAGTTTCTTTTCTTGCGTACAAGGCAGACGACAATCTCACGTGACATACCGCGCAATAATAATTCTCCTCTTTTCAGCGCTTCCTCCACTATCATCATTCCACCTCTTTTTCCTCTTTCCTTGAACTACCGTACAACTGCCTAAGCATCAAAAGACGTATGATTATGAGAAAGAATATACGTGTCGCAGCGTATCTTAATGTAATAACTAATATAATGATGTGCGAAATCTTTTAAAAAACACGCGATCATTTCAACTCTGTGTTTGATATCTGCAACATTATTATAATAAAATTTAAATTAATCGCACGAATTGCCGATAAGATACTAGCACGTGCCATAAAACAGTTATAAAAGTGATTTTCGGTGTAATTCACATGAATGGAAATATATATATGTTTAAACATATCATTCTCGTTAAAGGAAGATTTTAATTTCTATTCAGGTCCACCTGAACCACTCACGGATAAACCGAGTGTAAACTTCAACGCTGGTGAGACCACGATTGTTTGGCGATCACCATCATACGACGGAGGTCGCACCGTGATCGGATATACTGTGGAAGCAAAACGCGTTGGTGAAAACACGTGGATAATAATCACCGAGTCTAGTCATTCGCTGAGTCACACAGTAGCAACAACTGGAAGGAATTCCGTGATACCGGGTGAGAGTTATTATTTCCGTATTCGAGCTGAAAATATCCACGGACTCAGTGATCCCGGCATGGAGTCTGATCCTGTTAGAATTCCAAAACAAGAAGAAACAATGTTTCAAGAGGAAGAAGAAGGTATTTCAATATCTTATTTTATCTGCTTCTTAAGAAAGTATTTAAAACATTATCCTCTTTAAGAAATGTGAATTAAAAATTTAATTTTACATTGTTATAAAATTATCGTCTTACTTTTTAAGACGAATTTGAACCAAGCTTTGAAGCTCGTTTGGTAGTACCGGAAGAAGGCAAATTTTTTGGCGAAAAATACGACGTTCTCGAAGAATTAGGAAAAGGTCGATATGGTGTAGTTAGAAAAGTTATCGAACGACCGACAGGCATGAATTTTGCTGCCAAGTTTGTCAAAACGATCAAAGCGAAAGACCGCGAACAAGTCCGCGAAGAAATTAAAATTATGAATGCATTAAGGCATCCTAAACTTTTGCTACTGGCTGCTGCTTACGAAAAATCTCGTGAAACAGTGCTGATAACAGAATAGTAAATACATCTCTAATAACATTCTTTAGATTAATTATTACATTAACTTTTAATAATACTATAATATTAAAAATCTTTTTTAGTATTTCTGGTGGAGAATTATTCGAAAGAGTAGCAGCCGACGACTTTACTTTAACCGAAAAGGACAGCATTCTTTTTATGAGACAGATTTGTCAGGGAGTCGAGTATATGCATCAAAATAAAATCGTTCATCTAGATTTGAAAGTATATTTCTTGCGGATAATAGTTTATTATTATAGTTAGTAAACTAACTAATAATGTACGTATGCTTTTGCTTCATTTTATACAGCCGGAAAATATAATGTGCCGTACGCGAACTTCTCATCAAATTAAATTAATTGATTTTGGATTGGCTCAGACTTTAAAGTCTGATACACCGATCAGAGTACTTTTTGGCACACCGGAATTTATTCCACCGGAAATTATAAGTTACGAACCCATCGGCACTGAATCAGATATGTGGAGCGTCGGTGTTATTTGTTATGTTCTGTACGTATCTAATTACATTTTCAAGTAATTATTTTTATCTAATATATCCAATTTATTGTGAGTGATGCATAGATTAACCGGCTTGTCGCCTTTCATGGGAGACAATGATGCCGAGACTTTCGCTAACATCACACGAGCGGATTATGATTTAGACGACGATGCTTTCGATGCCATTTCAAATGACGCTAAGAACTTTATCAGCGGTTTACTTATTAAACGAAAAGAGTAGGTTTTTATATCTTTCTTATTTTAGAAAGCTATTTATAGTCTAATCATATAAACTTAAATTAATTAAATCTTTTTTATTGTGTATTTCTTGGCAGATTACGAATGTCAGCCACGCAGTGCTTAAAACATCCATGGATGGCACAACATACTATGGCTATGAGCAGAATAGTCTTGCCGACAGAAAAACTAAAGAAATTTATCATACGGAGAAAGTGGCAGGTGTGTATCAATAGACTTTGTTAAAAATTATATTATAATTGTTTTGAAAGAAGGAATGCGTAACCAAATTTTGGAATAGATGAATATTACTTTTGAATAAAAAAAAATGCTTGAGACAGCACGTTTCATGCTATTAAAAATGTTAAAATAAAAAATCAATAAAAAACTGAACTGCTATTTAATCATATATATTAATCATATATATTAATCATATATATTAATTGCTAAATTTTCTTAATTTAATTAATCTAATCATTTATCTTATTTTTTGTAGTTTATATTTACTTTGTTTTTTTAAATAATCTTAGCATGTGTTTAAATCTTCAGTGTGCATGTGTAGTGCTGTTTATTTTAACAGAAAACAGGAAATGCCATTCGCGCATTAGGAAGAATGGCAATTCTTTCGGCGCATAGTAGACGTAGTCCCACAATAACGGCAGAGACATCATCTACACATCTTGAACAACGATTCGATAGCACCGAAATGCAATATTCTGATGAAATTAAATTAATCCATACTGCTATCAAAGATACGGAATGTATTGAAACAAGCATAGGAAAAAACTCTGCCGAAGCGGAATCACAAACAAAATTGCATTTCACGTGTGTGACGGAAGTAAATATGGCAATACACGAAACATCGATGGAAGAAGAGAGTAGTTTAAGTGATTTTTCAAAACAGGTGAATATTAAAAAAGAGATTCAAGAATTAGATACCGAATTAATACTAAAGGCAGAAGACATTTCACAAAACATCACAGAGCATCTAGAAATTTCAGTAGCAAGAGAAAATAAAGAAAGTGACAAAGAATTAATCAATAAACTTTCTGATAATGAGATAGAACAACAAATGACTTTAAAATCGCAGACATTGCGTAGAATGTTTCGAGGCGAGTCGCGCGATTCTGGAATAAGTGATTGCAATTCAAGCTTAGTAAGTTCTTCATTACAAGTAGATGAACTTGGAATAGTGTCCACTATCAAAGAAGAACTAGATCTTGAGATTTACAATCGAGAAACTAAACGGACATTGAAAGAAGAAGAAAATCGATCAAGTTCAACAGTAGGAATCTTAGCAAGTTTAGTACAAGATAAGAAAATCCTTCCTTGCGACACGGAAATTACTGCGGATGATGACAAGGTAGCTACAAAGAGTGACATGACTAAAGCTTCGTGTGAAACTAATCCTGTGCGGAAAGGTGTGTGTATGTAATTAATTTTGCTTATAATACTTACAATTATTTATCATAGACAAAAAATAAGATGGCATTATTAAAATCTTACAATTTTGCAGTTATTGACAAGAATACGGACGCAAGGATATTAAGCAGATACAATTGCAACAAATTTCTTTCAACCGGAAATGTAAATCGTACGGCCAGAATATTCGAAAAAGAAAGTGAAAGATCAAATTCAAATAATTCACAGCGCTCGTATCCTGCCACTATAATTACAGGAAAGCCACACAAAGAAAGAATACAAAAAGCTTTTGCATTCTGGAATAACTAAAGTCTTTTGAAATACATATTGGATATACAAATATACAAATTGAATTAAGTAAAACGTCATATCACTTTTAAGTAAAATATATGTATAGATCCAGAAGAGCTTGAAGCATGAAGGAGCTTCTAGTACGAAAAAAAAGATGTCAAGTCTAATGTAAATGAATTAATTACAATGCGCTAAGTGCTATTGTTTTTGTGAGATAGCGCCTAGCTATTGGATCGATTCGCCACAGAAATATATTGTTTGCAAGAAAACATATGTAGAAAAATTGTACTCTAGATACATGTAAAGGCATGATATATAATTCATTAAATACAGTTCAAGTTAAAATTCTTGCTCATCATTTCTTTATTAATTAATTTCTAATTAAAAAATAAATTTTTATCAATGATATTAACCTAAATCATACTGACTTGATAGAAAAAGTATACAGTTATTAAGATGAGTAACGATCATTTGTACGGAGAATTTATGTAATTTTTATTGATCACGTTTACGAAAAAGTTAATTTAATACAAAATTTTTGTATTAAAAAATAATCTTTTTAATGTTTTTTTATTTTATTTAAACACTAATTATAATTGCACAAGTTAAAAGAAATACCTTTGCAATATTAAAATATATTTTTTATTATTTTTCAGTTTTATAGATATTTGAAGTATGCATTATTATATACGTATATTGACAAAAACATTTTTAAGCGTGTATGTTCATTGAATAAGCGTGAATAATTGATATTATATTTAGTATTTTATTTGTCGACAAAATAAGTATACTTTGTGATTATATTATTTGTGCGAACATATTCCCGCAATTGTATCGTAATAATGAGACAAACAACATCTGTATTAATATTATAAGTTACTGATAAATAAAAGATATCTACATATACACAGATTATATTAATACGTACGTACATACAAATGTTTTTTTATTTATATATAAATATGCTACCAAATATATATATATATACATATTGTATATATTATATATATTATATATACATAATATATATATTTGGTATTTATATTATATAAATAT
>NW_017259349.1:355470-359510 GCF_001594045.1 Atta colombica
TTATTAGCAGATTTGGTTAATTTAACAAATTTTATTTGATTGAATTCAACTGTAGTCTTAACAAACTGTTCAAGTTCAATGTTAAGCAAATTATAGAATATATATAAATTCAATTAAATAAAATTTATTGACTTAACCAAATCTACAAATAACTAAATGTGTTTAGTTAGTTAAACAGTTTGTTAAAATTTTTTTTCAGCATATATATTATGTGTATATTTCAAAGACTTATAGCTTGGAAAATTTCGCACTGGTCAGTATACTATATTTGTAAAATTTTTATAATTCCACCTCTTTGGCCAATGAATTGTCATGGTTAGTGATAGTTAATAATTGAAGATCATCACTGATATCCAAATAGTTAAAAAAATTCATTGTTGCTGGTACCCAACTAGTAGTTACATACTGATCTAAGACAGGTGTAGGATGTCTAAAAACCAAAAATATTTTTATCTTACTTTGTTATTATCTTTTCCAACAATATCTGTATATATATATTTACAATATATATATATATATTTACAACACTTATGATAGTTACCCTTTCTTTGCAAAATTAGTCCACATTGTTGTAAGAATTTCTAATATTTTTCGATCTCTTGTATATACTGCCGGCGGAGCAGGATCATTAATTTTACAGCTAGGTTGATAAAAAAGATATGACATATCGTCAATATGAGAAGTTCCTGAAATATCCCATTATGTTAAAATTATAAAGTAAGTAGACGAAAAGTAGTTTTCAATCAAGAATTTTATAAATTTAATAACTTATATACCAGTCAATTTATTCCCCAAAAGCTTCGTTATAGTCATCTGATCGCCGATGTAGGAAAATTTGTAAAAATAAGTCGGTGCTTGCTTCCTTTTCCTTCGCATATCCACAAAATCTTCAATAGGAATATTAAAATGCAGATCACTCAGAAATCGTATAATAGATGGGATACTCTCTACAGTGAATTCAGATTTATTATTAAAATATTTTTCTTTAATTCGTTTAGTTAATTGCATTATTTTTAAGGCGTTTTGCGAGTTTGTAAAATTTTGTATGTATAGTGGTAGATCCGTATACATTGTCTTCAAAGTTTCTTCACTGGTATCTATTAACAGATAATAAACGATCTATATAATATCTATATATATAATATCTATAATATATCTTATATAATATATATTACATACGATATTTAATATAAATATATGACATACGATTTAATATAAATAAATTTACTAATATTATTAATTTTAATATACCTCTAAGGAAAAAGATATATTCATCAGAAGTAGTACCAATCATAATTGGTATTTTATTGCCATCATCAAGTAATTGAGAGATAGGACATGGAAGAAAAGGTGTTTTTGCTTTATTATCGATTGTAGGTCCAAATGGGACAAAAAGAGTGCGCGCTTTCTACGAAACATTCTTGAATTAATAATAGTTAACAATAACAGTGTTATCCGTAACATTTATGATTTATGAAATCTCCAAATCAAGGGACTTCTCCTCCCCTCTTGATATATAACATATATCAAAGTCAAAAGTTATTGACATTGAGAGAGGAGGATCCTGATCTGGAGATTTACCACATTTGTATTTAAAATTAATAAATTTTTACATTTAATCGATGCATTAGAATAATTTTTTTTGTGTTCTTAAACACAAAATAAAAAAGAAATATATAAAAAATATATATAAAAAATAGAAATATATAAAAAATATATAATTCTCACCTCTGGAGTGAGAACCGTATATTGTGCTTGGGTGATTTCAGCAAAGGATTTTGTTTTGAGAAACTCAACAACTGTTTTAGGATCTTTAGAATCATTGCCAAGTTTAGATGCAAGTTTAAAAGAATTGGCTTCTGGTTGGTTTCTTATCATCGCCCAATCACATGTAACTATACCACTCTGAAGAATAGCTTTGTGGAAGAGACCTAGTAGAAAGGTAGATGCGTGCGTGTATGCGTGAGATGTGAATGTTGATATGTGCGAAATATTTCATTTTTAAACGAAATATATATTATTATAAATATATGTTATTATACCTTTAGACAACGGTGATAACGTTAAGAAATGCGTGGAAGTGCTACCTGCACTGACACCAAAAATAGTGATATTATTTGGATTTCCGCCAAAAACCTCGATATTTTCTTTGATCCATTTTAATGCGGCAACTTGATCTTTCAAACCTTGATTTCCACTTGCTACTTCATGATCAAGATTCAAGAAACCTTAAAAAATAAAATATTTCGAATGTGTATCGCGTTAGACGTGCATATTCTGCTCTGTATCTTTTACAGATATACGATAAAAAAATTTCATACTTCAAGAGATAGGTTCTCTTGGAAATCTCTTACAAATCTTACCAAAAGCACCAAGTCTATAGCTTATAGCCACTAAAATGACACCTTTTGCTAGAAGATAATCAGGTCGCACGTTAGTATCATTACCAGAACCCCAAAGATAACCCCCACCATGAATCCAAATCATAACTGGATTTTCTGTTTTCTGATAAATATCATCTGATATGTAAATATTAAGATAAAGACAATCTTCGCTGCCAATGACCTCTCCAGTTGCTTCATTCAACTGTGCACAAACATCGCCAGCATTTTTAGAAGCATCTCGAATACCTTCCCAGTGAGCAGGAGGTTCGGGATCCTAATTTTGAACAATTAATAGTAAAATACTATTAATATCAAATGATAACAGGTTATATTGTAATAATCACAAGATAATTATAAAATCAATTAACTATTATTTTGTTAGTATACAAGCAGAATAATTGCAAAATGCATTAGAATAATTAAATATTTTTTAACGGGACCCTGGTGGAAAAATTTCGCTGAAATTATTCCATATTTTGGAACACTTTTCGGCAAAATTTCAGCAAAAATTTTAAAGAAATTTCAAAGTAATTTCAGTTCAGTTTTAACGATTTTTCAGTACATTAGCTAAAAAATTTACTTTCAATGAAATTTCAGCAAATTTTCAACAATTTCGCTGAAATGTTCCAAAACATGGAATAATTTCAGCGAAATTTTTCACTAGGGGATACAAATAAAAATAAATTAGAAATTATTTAGATTTGATAAATAAGTTTACCTTAAATCTCAATTCATGTATTGGTGGAGCAGCGAAGGGTATGCCTTTGAAAGAGAGATAACGAGATCCAAGAACATTTTCTTCAAAGATTCCTTGCAGTTTTCCTTGTTTCACAGTCACTATCGGTCTATCCATAATGGAACAAGGATTAAATTGTCTACTTCGTATAATAATGTTATATTCAATAATCAAAAGGCGCAAATTTACACGTAATTATAATTTTACGTGACGGTCGGTATCAAACTGTGTCAAATTGCTGCTGACACGTTATTTTATAACGTTGTTATTCCAGATTGTTCTCGAAACTTGGAGAATTCGGTACACGGAAATTAAACAATAAATAGAACGATCTAGAATCATAACGTTTCTTGTTTCGTTAAAATATAAATTTGTATCTCTTTACACATTCTAATTGGCCGCCTTGTCCGTAGGAGTTTCAATTATTCGCTGTGTAAGGGCAAATTGAGTTGACTTTAGCGCTCTGTTTTTATTGGCGTAATATCTTGCGCTGCATGATCGCACGCGAGATTCGGCGCGATATCCAAACATATCGCGTTTCGATCTTCTAAAATGTTACTAACTTACTTATTTTTATAATTAATCATTTCAAAAGTATTTTAAACATTTATATATATATATCATTATTCGGTATTTATAATCCGGCCCAATGTTGTATTCAAAATCACTATTCTGATCATATATAGAGATTCCATCCTAAGATTCCATACAATCAATAAATTAAATGGCGATACGCTCATACAATGTTTCAATATCATACTTTAAAACGTTCTTCTGTAAGATCGAACTATGAATATCAGCTTTTGTTGACGAATATGTTATCAAATGTACTTGTCATATTTTGCAAGGTATTGTTCATCATTAATTTAATGGTTTATTATATATGTATATATGCATATATGTATATATATATATATATA
>NW_017259349.1:359591-360095 GCF_001594045.1 Atta colombica
GAGAGAGAGAGAGAGAGAGAGAGAGAGAGAGAGAGAATTATTTCTGTATATATATTTATTACTAAACATTTATTACATTTCACCTAAATTGCAACTAAATTGCATTTTCTTCACATATAATGTAGTGTGTTTTTTGTATGATTTATAATATTGTTGGATACGTTAACTGGATGTAATGATTTTTGAAGTGACCATCCACATTGACTCGTCGACATAGATAACAGCTCAGCCACTTTTTGAGCATTTTGTTTTTCTTCCAAAGACGATTTCTTAATCTATAATATTACAAAATATATAAACAACCATTAGTATAATAATTATTTCGAACTTTTATGTATAATAAAATATTTCTTCAATGAAATTTAAAAAAAGAAAGAATAAAAAGAATATAAAAACACAAATATCTCTTAAAAATTAATACAAGTTGTCTGATATATTTGTTTTTGCAATTCATACAAACTTTAATGACATAATTTAATCAAATATTTTCATTTCTTTATATAT
>NW_017259349.1:360230-362411 GCF_001594045.1 Atta colombica
TATTATTATTTTTATTTATATTTAAGAAAGCAATTATTATCTAACAATAAGAATATCTAAAGAAACTTTTTCCTTCTATGCTCAAGGTATATACAAATCGTGGTTAATTAAAATATTTACTAACTTCATCAAATTTTCTTCTAACTTTATATCCTCTATACGTAGCTTGTATCATAGTAGCTGCTTCTTCTTCAGATTTAGCTGAATCGACATGATTTTCTATACATCTTGATTTTTTCATTATTTTATTCTGTTGTTTCTTTATGGGAAATATAACATTTTGTTCCCAATGCTTGCGATTGTAATTTTTTTCTTGTCGATCTTCGTACCTTGATTTATCAATAACCTATAAACATTTTACTTGTAATTTAAACATACATATACATATATATATATATATATATATATGTTGCAAAATAAAATCATTTTGCATACATGTAGTTGTATGTAATTACAATTATATACTTTATTATTTAATATATCTTCTATTGTTTAATATATCTTCTTGCATTTTTTCATCTATATATTCTTCTAAACCCAGATAGCCAAGTGAGATTTAGCATATGGAACAAATTGATGCACTGCATTGTTTTCAACTTGTCGACAATTTGCTGTCATTGGAATCTAATGTGAACTGAGTTAGCATCAGGAGAGCAAATAAATTTCATGAGTTTACGAAATTGTTAAGAGTATACATTGACAAATAATAAACGCGTCACGTTGACAGCAAACTGACGGCATGTTATGTACGCATGATAACAACTTGTCAGCAGTTTGCTGAATTCTAAGGAAGACTTTACGTGACATCAGAACAACAGACAGTTTGTGGAAATACCTTAGCTTTAGTTTGGTGAAATTGAATTCGGAATAAGTGACAGCAAAATGGCAACATTTTATTGCCCTTATTTGGTTATCTGGGTATATTACATTAAACAAATATTACATGCATTTAGTCATTCCACTTTTGTCGCACGCAGTAAAATACAACATGTAAAATACTGAACGTAATGAAAGATTCAAGAATAAAAATAAAGCATAAGTCTTTGAATTAATCCTCAAATACTTAATACATCACGTTCAATGCACTTCTATCCTAGTAAGCAAGAAACATTTTTGGACATTGCAATAACGTTACAACTCAGTAGCGAGCAAATGTATATTTGTCATTTTGACATCAAAATAACGAAAAATAACTACGTTAGTTTATTACATGGATTCATTGCTGCAATACTGCAGAATATTTTAAAATGTTTCTTATAGGAAACTATACTTACTGAGACTATTTCATATTGTGTATTGTATATATTTCACATATATCATTACCTTTTAAAATTTTTAAATAAAAGATAAAATTCTAATTTTTTCTCTTTTACTTTTTATGTTTTTGTTTCATTATTGCTTAATTCTTTATATTTCTTATATTTTTACAAGGTCCAGAAAAACATTTATACCGTCGGAATCTCATGCTGATGTTCATACATAGATTTTGTATGCTTTAAAAATTCCAAAGATTTTCTGGATAATTCACTTGCCTCGCAATATTTCGTATCACGAATGATAGATTTATTATTTTTATTTCCATCGTATTGCGTTTTGTTCTATGAATAAAAATGATATAGTATTACTCCAATGTGTATAAAGATACTTAATTACTGTAATTATATTGACATTCTTATTATTTTTTTTTAGTAAAAATATCTATTAAATATTCTTTTCATGTAAGAAATAATTTACAAAATTATATAACCAGTATAATTATTAAACATTGATTTACATGTATTGACATGTATTGACAAATGTCTTTATTTATGATAGAATTTTTTAGATTTATAATTTAAAATTAAATAGTTATATTTTAAAGCTCTTTCTCACCGCTCTCATATTATTTTTGCCTATATTGCTGAGACAATTAGTTAGGATTTCAGGTGACATTACTATACCCGATGAAGTTGTAATTTTTGATACATATTTTTTTGGTTCTTGAGTTTGCATTGTGTTATATTGTTCTAAAAATAAGTATAGAATAAATATCTCGTTGAAAGTATCAAATAGTATTATAAGTTTATATAAATTTCTAAATTATTAAATTTTTAAGAGAAAAAAAGGTCTTGTGCTCTAAGAATTTTTTAAAAATATAAAAAATTATCTAAAATTGCAAAATATATTTACTGTTATCAGCAA
>NW_017259349.1:362511-368003 GCF_001594045.1 Atta colombica
ATATTAATACATTTGTAATAATTTATACCTAAAAGATGTGAATCTATGCAACGATTTTTATTGCAATCTGCACGTATTCTCTCTAGAGATAATAGTGAGCTATCTTTAGGAGGAAAATTAGGAGGGATAGGTTTTGTTTGAATCTTTCTTGTTTTTAGTTCTGAGATGTTTGTTTTTTGATATTCTTCAAGATATAACAGAAATTCGCGATACGTAACATAATTCTGAAGCAAGAAGTACATTAACACAGATAATAAATTGTTTTATATTGTTATTTTAAATATATTGTTATTTTAAATATAATTCCTAAAAAACAACTGTTGAAGAATAGTATAAGTAATATACGTATTAAACGAAATATAATACTTGTCTAATTAATAAAACTTAAATTACTTTGTCTTCTCCTGCCCAGTTACGATTAGTTGGTTCGCTAAGTCCAAGTAAATCGATCCAATGATAGTAATCTTCAGTTTGATTACCATACCAATATTTTATAATAACAAATCTGTAAATTTCCATATTAATTATATAGTTTACTTGTATATTAATTTCACATTTTATATATGAATTGATAATTAAAACTTTTTAAATTGAAAATATAATTCATACGCGAGGCCATCATCCACCATTTTTTGTACTTCAGGATAAGACATCAATTCCATAAATTCAGGATTTTCAGGATTTCTTTTGACATCTACTAATTGCCACGGAGCTATAAGTCCAAATCTAACACATTTAAGTACCTCTAGCATATATCGCTTTCTTTCATTCCAATCATGCATTAACCATCTTACGGCAGACATTAAAACTTCCATTTCGCTACAAGACGAAAAAAGATGTTTGTATATTATTTATTATTATATAATTTATATTATTTATTATGTAACTATTTTTAATAAATCATCTCATTCTCATTAAGAAATAAAATTTAAAGGTTCAATATTTTAAAAACAATTGAATTGTATATATATATATGTCTCTTATAAAATTTTCTTATACATAAAATATATTTGGTGAAAAGTCGTCAAATATATAAAATATATTTGATGACGATTATACTATAGATTATATATAGATTATACTATAGATTATATTATAGATTATACCTATTAACGCAAATATAATTAGATTTCAGTAGTAAACATAATTCGTCCATTGACAATTCCAAAAAATCTTTTGTGCTAACAAGCATCAAGAAAAATTTCATAATTCTCGGCACCATCAATTCCATTACTGCAGTATTCCCGATTTTCTTTGCATCCAAATATAGTAAGAAAGCAGTATCCTCGGAGAAGAGCTCGTCATTGTCAATGAATGCCCAACATTGCTCTTCTAATTCTTTATAAAATACAATGTATATGTTTTTAATGAGAAATCCGTTTTATTATATTTTTTACATTATGCATGAATATTTAAGTTAAATTTCTTTTTACATTTAAAGAACAAAAATACATTCTATTTTATATTAAAAATTGAAAATACGAGATAAATTCGCACCTTTGATACCCAGATATTGTGCAGCCATGAAAATTTCTAATATATTATCTCTTCGTAAAAGCTGACAACTTTCGTTGATTGGACTTATCATCCAGTCATAAATAATAGAAAAAGCCTTGGAGGTCACACTACTCTACATTTGGTGCATATAACAAATTATATTTTTAGAATTTTAAGCTAATTTTATTACTTCTTATTTTAATATGAAGATATTTATATAAGAATGCTTTGATATAAAAGTTTTCCAAAATTTGAGCCAATTAAAAAAAATGTTTTTTATGTAATGTCTATCTATATTGAATGCAATTTAGATCTTACGCCAGATAAATCAATATTCTTGCAATTTTTCTCATCGAAAAATGTGCTGTAACTTTGCAGAACAAGGAGATGGCAGTGAAATTCATCGTGATCAATTCGAATAACACAATCAGCATTCCTTGGCGGAATAAATAAAGAAATATTTGTTTTAATACAATTTAAATTTTTTAACTGTTGCTAATAAAACATATATAATTTAAATTGATCTCTACTAAATGAAATTTATCAAATTAAAGTTATTTATTTAAAACATTCAACATTTGCAATGTGATAGAAAGAGAGCTTCATTTAAGAATTTAAAATTCTCTCCCTCTCTTTTTTCTTACTTATAATTCGTGATGCGTATAGCTAATTCTTGATACAAATCACTCTTTTCTGGAAGAATTATATTATTCCAATCAATTGGTTGTTCATTCGTAAATCCCAATCTGTTTTTCCAAGAAGGAAAATAGTTAGTGTTAAAATAAAAAAAAAACCCTAATTTTCAAAATTGTTATACCCACACACAGCATACTCACTCGCTGCAACTTTATGTTATTATAATATTGCTAAATTGATCTGTGCTGTATGGGTATAAATGTGTTCTAATTTAATAATTTTTGCAATTGTCAAATTTAAAAAACTAACGAGGCAAGTGGTATTTCGTTCATTGGAGGAAGTTGATGAGATGTTGATTGTACCGAATGGTTTTGTTCCATTTCTGATGAATAAAACTTTGTACTTGATTGCGTCCGTCTATAACTTCCTTCGATATGTGGTAATTTTTTCTGTGCCTGTTTTCCATCAAATAATATTTTAAATAAGAGCACATTTAGTTGCACATTTCGGCCGATTTTCAACTTGGTTCCTGCCCTTCACTTCACCAATCCGCGCGCAGCCTAAATGCTGATCGGGCATTTAGGGATTGGCATTTAGGCATAGGCTGCGCGCAGATTGGTGAAGTGAGGTAGGAAGGGCAGGAATCACAAGCTGAAATCGGCCGAAATGTGCAAATAAATCCCAGCTCTGTTTTAGACAATGTTAAAACAATAACTAGTAAACAATAAAGAGTTTGAATTTCACCTGTAATTGATCAATTGTTGATGGTGTGATACCAAGCGGGAGATCGATGTATCTTGTTTGATTCGGAGAGTCGAAAACGGATGTGCTAACGTTGTTACCCGATCGATTAAGCTCAGCCTTGACGTCGACTTTCGTGTGTCGCGGATCAGCAGCTAAAACGCTGAACTTCTTTGACTCGAATACAACCTAGAACGACTATGCTATGTCTGTTTCGAGACCGATATTTCTGAAGCGGTTTCATTATAATATTTGTTAAAACGAAATCTTTCTTACCTGATTCGGAATGATTTTGAGGTTACCACTGGGTGTAGCTTGGAAGGGAAACACACGACTACAATTATCCGTTTCATTCCCTTCATTTACGATGAATGTTGATTTAATGCTCGTTTTTTTGGGATAAATTTCTATCTGCTTCATCGGCAAGCCTAGATTTGAACAAGATGCTGATTGCTTTCTACCTTTTGTATTCTCTGCTTTCCTACAAAGTCGTGTTATATATTATTTCCACTATCTGATTCTATTATTTATCCACTCTCCAAATTATTTACTCTAAATGACAGTCCATAGGTTTCGAAGTGACGACTTCAACGAGTGAGCATTCCTTTTTCCGAGTTTTTTCTTGTGTAATACATTTACGTGATCTTTGATTTGTTGAGTGTTCGTTGATATGACAAGTAAGTGTTCTCGATTGCAGCCTAACAGGATCTTGGGAAAGCTTGGCTGTGCACTCCAAATCCTTATACTTGGAATTTATTTTTATCTGCCTTTTAAATGATGTCCACTTATTTTTTAGCGGAGATACAAATCGCTCTACTCGATTCGCGTGATAAATGTTTACATTCAAAAAAGGCTGTTGCCTTGATATATGATATCTTTTGGAAGTATTTTTTCGTCGACGTAATGAATATCTTGGAGACAGAGTTTCCGGAGTTTCTATGATTTTTGCCCTTTTTCAACATATTTTCGAGTAAAATTAATTTATATTATAATTAAATATTTCCGTCTGTTTTTTAAGTCAAAATTAAAAAAATCTTTTCCATTGTATTGATAGCATTCATTTACTTACTTATACTTAGGTGACGGAGAATTTATAATTTCCGATCTCGATATGTGCGAAGTTTTTACTATTTGATTGGATTTCGGAAATTGCACTAGAGCATTCGAAGAGGATGATGGAGGAATATTAAATCTACCATGATAAAGCACAATAACGTTGCTTTTACTGTTGCCTGTACATAGGATCATTACCAATCAATTTACCTCTGGATCGATTAAAAAATTTCATAATCTTTCCCCCCCCCCTCTCTCCCTCTCCTTTTTTTAAATTGATCTTTAAAGAAATCTAGCTTTAACAATTACCCAGTCAGAAATAATAATGGAATCGACATCGAATCGACTTCGATTGACATCGATTTAATGCTTCCGACATCGATTCGATATAGATCCATTATCATTTCTGACTGAATAACTCACGTTTCTTGCTGTTCTGTCGAATAGCCCTTACAATCCGTGGTGTACTGCTTTGCTTCCTGTCAACAAGATAGACAATAAATACAATATTAAAACTTGTGTCTCAAAACATTAAGCAAATATGAAAAATATATAATTGGTTTAACTTTTCAAATTACCAAATTTTTTCGTTAAATTTATTTTTCCGTTCAAATTTTTCACCATCACTCGATTGCTTTTCTTTGACAGTTATCTCTTGTTGTGGCTACGCAAAACATTCGTCCACCAAAAATAATAATGTATCTTTAAATTCACATCTTAATTAATATCAGAGAATAAAGAATTTCTAATTCAGAATTTCTTTATAAGACGCTAAACGTTGGATTTTTATAAATTTAAATGCATTAAAAATATATTACATCCTAGATGATTAAAATTAGATTTTAACTGACAATTACAAATGACAATGACCCTAATATCAACTTTTGATATAAAAAAGATTTATCCAAAATATTTTATAATTTAATTAATTACTTCGTATGCCTCATATCTTTACCTCATATCTTTTCAGACAGACATATGATGCAGAAGATTCAATATTTGAGATACTACGTTGTGGTATAGCAACGTGGTCGACTTCTCCAGTAACTAAAATTTATCTCCACAAAATAATATGAATGTAAAAAATGTATAGTAACAATTTGAATAATTTTGTCAAAATTGTTTCATATAAAACATTTTTATTAAATAAACATTTTATCTTTTTTTTTATCTTCTTTTATTAAATATTTAAAACTTGTATATTTAGATTTTATGAACACTTACATCACTTACATAATTTTGTTTCAGTGAATCGACTATTAATAACTGGATCTTGATGTAATGATGTTGATGATAATTTGAGATTTGATTGATCGTTTTTTTCGTTTTTTGATAGTTGACAAGCAAGTCTCAATTTTTGATAAGATTGTGTTACTCTTGGAAGATACAAAAACAGTAATTATAGTTTTATAAGATATAATTTTTTATAAGATATAAATGGATCATGATTAAAAGCAAATATTACTTTGGATTTGGTAGATCAAGATCCGATGAAAAATCGTCTTCAGTAGAAGTATCAAATTGCTTCTGCGTATTCAATTCAATTATTATATACATATGAGATA